>NC_074712.1:33696317-33784186 GCF_947242115.1 Biomphalaria glabrata | reverse complement strand
AACAAGCCAAATAGACCGCACATTATAGATTTCATAGTAATAGTTTAAAAACAAGCCAAATAGACTGCACATTATAGATTTCATATTTATAGTTTAAAAACAAGCCAAATAGACTGCACATTATAGATTTCATAGTTATAGTTTAAAAACAAGCCAAATAGACAGCACATTATAGATTTCATATTTATAGTTTAAAAACAAGCCAAATAGACTGCACATTATAGATTTCATAGTTATAGTTTAAAAACAAGCCAAATAGACTGCACATTATAGATTTCATAGTTATAGTTTAAAAACAAGCCAAATAGACTGCACATTATAGATTTCATAGTTATAGTTTAAAAACAAGCTAAATAGACTGCACATTATAGATTTCATATTTATAGTTTAAAAACAAGCCAAATAGACTGCACATTATAGATTTCATAGTTATAGTTTAAAAACAAGCCAAATAGACTGCACATTATAGATTTCATATTTATAGTTTAAAAACAAGCCAAATAGACTGCACATTATAGATTTCATAGTTATAGTTTAAAAACAAGCCAAATAGACAGCACATTATAGATTTCATATTTATAGTTTAAAAACAAGCCAAATAGACTGCACATTATAGATTTCATAGTTATAGTTTAAAAACAAGCCAAATAGACTGCACATTATAGATTTCATAGTTATAGTTTAAAAACAAGCCAAATAGACTGCACATTATAGATTTCATAGTTATAGTTTAAAAACAAGCTAAATAGACTGCACAGTATAGATTTCATATTTATAGTTTAAAAACAAGCCAAATAGACTGCACATTATAGATTTCATAGTTATAGTTTAAAAACAACCCAATACACTGCACATTATAGATTTCATAGTTATAGTTTAAAAACAAGCCAAATAGACTGCACATTATAGATTTCATAGTTATAGTTTAAAAACAAGCTAAATAGACTGCACATTATAGATTCCATATTTATAGTTTAAAAACAAGCCAAATAGACTGCACATTATAGATTTCATAGTTATAGTTTATAAACAAGCCAAATAGACTGCACATTATAGATTTCATATTTATAGTTTAAAAACAAGCCAAATAGACTGCACATTATAGATTTCATAGTTATAGTTTAAAAACAAGCCAAATAGACTGCACATTATAGATTTCATAGTTATAGTTTAAAAACAAGCCAAATAGACTGCACATTATAGATTTCATAGTTATAGTTTAAAAACAAGCCAAATAGACTGCACATTATAGATTTCATAGTTATAGTTTAAAAACAAGCCAAATAGACTGCACATTATAGATTTCATAGTTATAGTTTAAAAACAAGCCAAATAGACTGCACATTATAGATTTCATAGTTATAGTTTAAAAACAAGCCAAATAGACTGCACATTATAGATTTCATAGTTATAGTTTAAAAACAAGCCAAATAGACTGCACATTATAGATTTCATAGTTATAGTTTAAAAACAAGCCAAATAGACTGCACATTATAGATTTCATAGTTATAGTTTAAAAACAAGCCAAATAGACTGCACATTATAGATTTCATAGTTATAGTTTAAAAACAAGCCAAATAGACTGCACATTATAGATTTCATAGTTATAGTTTAAAAACAAGCCAAATAGACTGCACATTATAGATTTCATAGTTATAGTTTAAAAACAAGCCAAATAGACTGCACATTATAGATTTCATAGTTATAGTTTAAAAACAAGCAAAATAGACTGCACATTATAGATTTCATAGTTATTGTTTAAAAACAAGCCAAATAGACTGCACATTATAGATTTCATAGTTATAGTTTAAAAACAAGCCAAATAGACTGCACATTATAGATTTCATAGTTATAGTTTAAAAACAAGCCAAATAGACTGCACATTATAGATTTCATAGTTATAGTTTAAAAAAAAAGCTAAATAGACTGCACATTATAGATTTCATATTTATAGTTTAAAAACAAGCCAAATAGACTGCACATTATAGATTTCATAGTTATAGTTTAAAAACAAGCCAAATAGACTGCACATTATAGATTTCATATTTATAGTTTAAAAACAAGCCAAATAGACTGCACATTATAGATTTCATAGTTATAGTTTAAAAACAAGCCAAATAGACTGCACATTATAGATTTCATAGTTATAGTTTAAAAACAAGCCAAATAGACTGCACATTATAGATTTCATAGTTATAGTTTAAAAACAAGCTAAATAGACTGCACATTATAGATTTCATATTTATAGTTTAAAAACAAGCCAAATAGACAGCACATTATAGATTTCATAGTTATAGTTTAAAAACAAGCCAAATAGACTGCACATTATAGATTTCATATTTATAGTTTAAAAACAAGCCAAATAGACTGCACATTATAGATTTCATAGTTATAGTTTAAAAACAAGCCAAATAGACTGCACATTATAGATTTCATAGTTATAGTTTAAAAACAAGCCAAATAGACTGCACATTATAGATTTCATAGTTATAGTTTAAAAACAAGCTAAATAGACTGCACATTATAGATTTCATAGTTATAGTTTAAAAACAAGCCAAATAGACTGCACATTATAGATTTCATAGTTATAGTTTAAAAACAAGCCAAATAGACAGCACATTATAGATTTCATAGTTATAGTTTAAAAACAAGCCAAATAGACTGCACATTATAGATTTCATATTTATAGTTTAAAAACAAGCCAAATAGACTGCACATTATAGATTTCATAGTTATAGTTTAAAAACAAGCCAAATAGACCGCACATTATAGATTTCATAGTTATAGTTTAAAAACAAGCCAAATAGACTGCACATTATAGATTTCATATTTATAGTTTAAAAACAAGCCAAATAGACTGCACATTATAGATTTCATAGTTATAGTTTAAAAACAAGCCAAATAGACAGCACATTATAGATTTCATATTTATAGTTTAAAAACAAGCCAAATAGACTGCACATTATAGATTTCATAGTTATAGTTTAAAAACAAGCCAAATAGACTGCACATTATAGATTTCATAGTTATAGTTTAAAAACAAGCCAAATAGACTGCACATTATAGATTTCATAGTTATAGTTTAAAAACAAGCTAAATAGACTGCACATTATAGATTTCATAGTTATAGTTTAAAAACAAGCCAAATAGACTGCACATTATAGATTTCATAGTTATAGTTTAAAAACAAGCCAAATAGACAGCACATTATAGATTTCATAGTTATAGTTTAAAAACAAGCCAAATAGACTGCACTTTATAGATTTCATAGTTATAGTTTAAAAACAAGCCAAATAGACCGCACATTATAGATTTCATAGTTATAGTTTAAAAACAAGCCAAATAGACTGCACATTATAGATTTCATATTTATAGTTTAAAAACAAGCCAAATAGACTGCACATTATAGATTTCATAGTTATAGTTTAAAAACAAGCCAAATAGACAGCACATTATAGATTTCATATTTATAGTTTAAAAACAAGCCAAATAGACTGCACATTATAGATTTCATAGTTATAGTTTAAAAACAAGCCAAATAGACAGCACATTATAGATTTCATATTTATAGTTTAAAAACAAGCCAAATAGACTGCACATTATAGATTTCATAGTTATAGTTTAAAAACAAGCCAAATAGACAGCACATTATAGATTTCATATTTATAGTTTAAAAACAAGCCAAATAGACTGCACATTATAGATTTCATAGTTATAGTTTAAAAACAAGCTAAATAGACTGCACATTATAGATTTCATAGTTATAGTTTAAAAACAAGCCAAATAGACTGCACATTATAGATTTCATAGTTATAGTTTAAAAACAAGCCAAGTAGACTGCACATTATAGATTTCATGTTGTTGTTCATTATACGAGTTCGTTTCTTTTAAACGGATTTCTTTCAGTGAAATCTGTGCAACCACTGGTCGTTCCCAACACCCCCTGCCCCCGATGACCTACCGACGTAGATTATAATCTCACTGAGCATGGACAAATTTTCTAAGTTTAATTTATAATTGAAACATTTCATAGTGAAACCATAAAGGAAACACCCTGAGTTTCTACTTGGGTAAGCCAGGAAAGTGCCGAAAGCCCATCATTTTCATAAATGAATCTTCTCATAAGATAAAACAACAGAAAACTTATTACCTATTATTAAAAAAGACGTTCTCAACTCCTTAAATTTTTCAAGGTAATTAAATGTAAACAAATTATGCCAGAAAAGGCTTGACTTAACGCAGATCACTTTCAGAAATGTCTATTTCTGTCTATTTCTGTAGAATTTAAATAGTTTTTTTATTGTAAGCTCAACGTAAAAATGTTTCTGACTAAATCTCCAAGACAAAGATCTGTCAATGTGAGATATGTGTGCACAAATACTAATCAATGTTATAAAGATGAACTATGGCAGGGTTGATGTGCAGGGATCATTTCGGGTCACATAATAAGAGGACAAAGGTCATATACCTTACGTTCTCAAGCTTGAAAGGAAACCATGGCCTTGCAGATGATTCCTAGATGAGGATATCCCTGGATCGAAATGGCGCTCAAGTTACGAATAGAATTACCATTGACATAATGAACATATACAACCCTGTCCATTGTATGCGTGTGTAAAGAACTGTTTCTGTCTTAATCAAAACAAACTTAGAAAAACGTATTCTTTTTTAAAAGTTAACATGCGCCTGTTACAGAAAAAAAAAAAGGAGATGGACGGTTAACAAAGGTGTCTTGAGGCCAGTACGACTATCTGCTCTTATGCCCCAAAGTATGTCAAGTACCGATTAGAGTTGTGTGGACACTGGAGCGTTCTAACAATTTCCCCTTTTTTCTAATTTAAGTGTAAACATATTTCACGTACCTGGCAAACTATTACATATACTCCATAACCCGCTCTGTAATGCATATAAATAGGTGCTCCAGTTGCCTTCTTTGCTACTACTGTCATAGCGGTAGACAAGCGGGTGTTCCAGCACTGTGACAATCTGGCAACTTTGGACACTGCGAGAAAGTGAAACATTTAATACGTTTTATCATACATAACTAGATGAAAGAGTGGAATAGAAGTCGTTAGATCTGAAGTTTTATCATACATAACTAGATCAAAGAGTGGAATAGAAGTCATTAGATCTGAAGTTTTATCATACATAACTAGATCAAAGAGTGGAATAGAAGTCATTAGATCTGAAGTTTTATCATACATAACTAGATGAAAGAGTGGAATAGAAGTCGTTAGATCTGAAGTTTTATCATACATAACTAGATGAAAGAGTGGAATAGAAGTCGTTAGATCTGAAGTTTTATCATACATAACTAGATGAAAGAATGCAATAGAAGTCATTAGATCTGAAGTTTTATCATACATAACTAGATAAAAGAGTGGAATAGAAGTCATTAGATCTGAAATTTTATCATACATAACTAGATGAAAGAGTGGAATAGAAGTCATTAGATCTGAAGTTTTATCATACATAACTAGATCAAAGAGTGGAATAGAAGTCATTAGATCTGAAGTTTTATCATACATAACTAGATGAAAGAGTGGAATAGAAGTCATTAGATCTGAAGTTTTATCATACATAACTAGATGAAAGAGTGGAATAGAAGTCATTAGATCTGAAGTTTTATCATACATAACTAGATGAAAGAGTGGAATAGAAGTCGTTAGATCTGAAGTTTTATCATACATAACTAGATCAAAGAGTGGAATAGAAGTCATTTGATCTGAAGTTTTATCATACATAACTAGATGAAAGAGTGGAATAGAAGTCGTTAGATCTGAAGTTTTATCATACATAACTAGATGAAAGAGTGGAATAGAAGTCATTAGATCTGAAGTTTTATCATACATAACTAGATGAAAGAGTGGAATAGAAGTCGTTAGATCTGAAGTTTTATCATACATAACTAGATGAAAGAGTGGAATAGAAGTCATTAGATCTGAAGTTTTATCATACATAACTAGATGAAAGAGTGGAATAGAAGTCGTTAGATCTGAAGTTTTATCATACATAACTAGATCAAAGAGTGGAATAGAAGTCGTTAGATCTGAAGTTTTATCATACATAACTAGATGAAAGAGTGGAATAGAAGTCATTAGATCTGAAGTTTTATCATACATAACTAGATGAAAGAGTGGAATAGAAGTCGTTAGATCTGAAGTTTTATCATACATAACTAGATGAAAGAGTGGAATAGAAGTCATTAGATCTGAAGTTTTATTATACATAACTAGATCAAAGAGTGGAATAGAAGTCATTAGATCTGAAGTTTTATCATACATAACTAGATCAAAGAGTGGAATAGAAGTCGTTAGATCTGAAGTTTTATCATACATAACTAGATCAAAGAGTGGAATAGAAGTCATTAGATCTGAAGTTTTATCATACATAACTAGATCAAAGAGTGGAATAGAAGTCGTTAGATCTGAAGTTTTATCATACATAACTAGATCAAAGAGTGGAATAGAAGTCATTAGATCTGAAGTTTTATCATACATAACTAGATCAAAGAGTGGAATAGAAGTCATTAGATCTGAAGTTTTATAATACATAACTAGATGAAAGAGTGGAATAGAAGTCATTAGATCTGAAGTTTTATCATACATAACTAGATCAAAGAGTGGAATAGAAGTCATTAGATCTGAAGTTTTATCATACATAACTAGATGAAAGAGTGGAATAGAAGTCATTAGATCTGAAGTTTTATCATACATAACTAGATCAAAGAGTGGAATAGAAGTCATTAGATCTGAAGTTTTATAATACATAACTAGATGAAAGAGTGGAATAGAAGTCGTTAAATCTGAAGTTTTATCATACATAACTAGATGAAAGAGGGGAATAGAAGTCATTAGATCTGAAGTTTTATCATACATAACTAGATGAAAGAGTGGAATAGAAGTCATTAGATCTGAAGTTTTATCATACATAACTAGATCAAAGAGTGGAATAGAAGTCATTAGATCTGAAGTTTTATCATATAAATCGAGATGAAAGAGTGGAATAGAAGTCATTAGATCTGAAGTTTTATCATACATAACTAGATGAAAGAGTGGAATAGAAGTCGTTAGATCTGAAGTTTTATCATACATAACTAGATCAAAGAGTGGAATAGAAGTCATTAGATCTGAAGTTTTTTCATACGTAACTAGATGAAAGAGTGGAATAGAAGTCGTTAGATCTGAAGTTTTATCATACGTAACTAGATCAAAGAGTGGAATAGAAGTCATTAGATCTGAAGTTTTATCATACATAACTAGATCAAAGAGTGGGATAGAAGTCATTAGATCTGAAGTTTTATCATACATAAGTAGATGAAAGAGTGGAATAGAAGTCGTTAGATCTGAAGTTTTATCATACATAACTAGATCAAAAAGTGGAATAGAAGTCGTTAGATCTGAAGTTTTATCATACATAACTAGATCAAAGAGTGGAAAAGAAGTCATTAGATCTGAAGTTTTATCATACATAACTAGATCAAAGAGTGGGATAAAGTCATTAGATCTGAAGTTTTATCATACATAAGTAGTTGAAAGAGTGGAATAGAAGTCATTAGATCTGAAGTTTTATCATACATAACTAGATGAAAGAGTGGAATAGAAGTCGTTAGATCTGAAGTTTTATCATACATAACTAGATCAAAGAGTGGAATAGAAGTCGTTAGATCTGAAGTTTTATCATACATAACTAGATGAAAGAGTGGAATAGAAGTCATTAGATCTGAAGTTTTATCATACATAACTAGATGAAAGAGTGGAATAGAAGTCGTTAGATCTGAAGTTTTATCATACATAACTAGATGAAAGAGTGGAATAGAAGTCATTAGATCTGAAGTTTTATCATACATAACTAGATCAAAGAGTGGAATAGAAGTCATTAGATCTGAAGTTTTATCATACATAACTAGATCAAAGAGTGGAATAGAAGTCGTTAGATCTGAAGTTTTATCATACATAACTAGATCAAAGAGTGGAATAGAAGTCATTAGATCTGAAGTTTTATCATACATAACTAGATCAAAGAGTGGAATAGAAGTCGTTAGATCTGAAGTTTTATCATACATAACTAGATCAAAGAGTGGAATAGAAGTCATTAGATCTGAAGTTTTATCATACATAACTAGATCAAAGAGTGGAATAGAAGTCATTAGATCTGAAGTTTTATAATACATAACTAGATGAAAGAGTGGAATAGAAGTCATTAGATCTGAAGTTTTATCATACATAACTAGATCAAAGAGTGGAATAGAAGTCATTAGATCTGAAGTTTTATCATACATAACTAGATGAAAGAGTGGAATAAAAGTCGTTAGATCTGAAGTTTTATCATACATAACTAGATGAAAGAGTGGAATAGAAGTCATTAGATCTGAAGTTTTATCATACATAACTAGATCAAAGAGTGGATTAGAAGTCATTAGATCTCAAGTTTTATCATACATAACTAGATGAAAGAGTGGAATAGAAGTCATTAGATCTGAAGTTTTATCATACATAAGTAGATGAAAGAGTGGATTAGAAGTCGTTAAATCTGAAGTTTTATCATACATAACTAGATGAAAGAGGGGAATAGAAGTCATTAGATCTGAAGTTTTATCATACATAACTAGATGAAAGAGTGGAATAGAAGTCATTAGATCTGAAGTTTTATCATACATAACTAGATGAAAGAGTGGAATAGAAGTCATTAGATCTGAAGTTTTATCATACATAAGTAGATGAAAGAGTGGATTAGAAGTCGTTAGATCTGATGTTTTATCATACATAACTAGATGAAAGAGGGGAATAGAAGTCGTTAGATCTGAAGTTTTATCATACATAACTAGATGAAAGAGTGGAATAGAAGTCATTAGATCTGAAGTTTTATCATACATAACTAGATGAAAGAGTAGAATAGAAGTCATTAGATCTGAAGTTTTATCATACATAACTAGATGAAAGAGTGGAATAGAAGTCGTTAGATCTGAAGTTTTATCATACATAACTAGATCAAAGAGTGGAATAGAAGTCATTAGATCTGAAGTTTTATCATACATAACTAGATGAAAGAGTGGATTAGAAGTCGTTAGATCTAAAGTTTTATCATACATAACTAGATGAAAGAGTGGAATAGAAGTCATTAGATCTGAAGTTTTATCATACATAACTAGATGAAAGAGTAGAATAGAAGTCATTAGATCGGAAGTTTTATCATACATAACTAGATCAAAGAGTGGAATAGAAGTCATTAGATCTGAAGTTTTATCATACATAACTAGATGAAAGAGTGGAATAGAAGTCGTTAGATCTGAAGTTTTGTAATACATAACTAGATGAAAGAGTGGAATAGAAGTCGTTAGATCTGAAGTTTTATCATACATAACTAGATCAAAGAGTGGAATAGAAGTCGTTAGATCTGAAGTTTTATCATACATAACTAGATGAAAGAGTGGAATAGAAGTCATTAGATCTGAAGTTTTATCATACATAACTAGATCAAAGAGTGGAATAGAAGTTATAGGTCTGAAGTTTTATCATACATAACTAGATGAAAGAGTGGAATAGAAGTCATTAGATCTGAAGTTTTATCATACATAACTAGATGAAAGAGTGGAATAGAAGTCGTTAGATCTGAAGTTTTATCATACATAACTAGACCAAAGAGTGGAATAGAAGTCGTTAGATCTGAAGTTTTATCATACATAACTAGATCAAAGAGTGGAAAAGAAGTCATTAGATCTGAAGTTTTATCATACATAACTAGATCAAAGAGTGGGATAAAGTCATTAGATCTGAAGTTTTATCATACATAAGTAGATGAAAGAGTGGAATAGAAGTCATTAGATCTGAAGTTTTATCATACATAACTAGATCAAAGAAAGGAATAGAAGTCATTAGATCTGAAGTTTTATCATACATAACTAGATGAAAGAGTGGAATAGAAGTCATTAGATCTGAAGTTTTATCATACATAACTAGATGAAAGAGTGGAATAGAAGTCGTTAGATCTGAAGTTTTATCATACATAACTAGATGAAAGAGTGGAATAGAAGTCATTAGATCTGAAGTTTTATCATACATAACTAGATGAAAGAGTGGAATAGAAGTCGTTAGATCTGAAGTTTTATCATACATAACTAGATCAAAGAGTGGAATAGAAGTCGTTAGATCTGAAGTTTTATCATACATAACTAGATGAAAGAGTGGAATAGAAGTCATTAGATCTGAAGTTTTATCATACATAACTAGATGAAAGAGTGGAATAGAAGTCGTTAGATCTGAAGTTTTATCATACATAACTAGATGAAAGAGTGGAATAGAAGTCATTAGATCTGAAGTTTTATCATACATAACTAGATCAAAGAGTGGAATAGAAGTCATTAGATCTGAAGTTTTATCATACATAACTAGATCAAAGAGTGGAATAGAAGTCGTTAGATCTGAAGTTTTATCATACATAACTAGATCAAAGAGTGGAATAGAAGTCGTTAGATCTGAAGTTTTATCATACATAACTAGATCAAAGAGTGGAATAGAAGTCATTAGATCTGAAGTTTTATCATACATAACTAGATCAAAGAGTGGATTAGAAGTCATTAGATCTCAAGTTTTATCATACATAACTAGATGAAAGAGTGGAATAGAAGTCATTAGATCTGAAGTTTTATCATACATAAGTAGATGAAAGAGTGGATTAGAAGTCGTTAGATCTGAAGTTTTATCATACATAACTAGATGAAAGAGGGGAATAGAAGTCATTAGATCTGAAGTTTTATCATACATAACTAGATGAAAGAGTGGAATAGAAGTCGTTAGATCTGAAGTTTTATCATACATAACTAGATCAAAGAGTGGAATAGAAGTCATTAGATCTGAAGTTTTATCATACATAACTAGATGAAAGAGTGGATTAGAAGTCGTTAGATCTAAAGTTTTATCATACATAACTAGATGAAAGAGTGGAATAGAAGTCATTAGATCTGAAGTTTTATCATACATAAGTAGATGAAAGAGTAGAATAGAAGTCATTAGATCGGAAGTTTTATCATACATAACTAGATCAAAGAGTGGAATAGAAGTCATTAGATCTGAAGTTTTATCATACGTAACTAGATGAAAGAGTGGAATAGAAGTCGTTAGATCTGAAGTTTTGTAATACATAACTAGATGAAAGAGTGGAATAGAAGTCGTTAGATCTGAAGTTTTATCATACATAACTAGATCAAAGAGTGGAATAGAAGTCGTTAGATCTGAAGTTTTATCATACATAACTAGATGAAAGAGTGGAATAGAAGTCATTAGATCTGAAGTTTTATCATACATAACTAGATCAAAGAGTGGAATAGAAGTTATAGGTCTGAAGTTTTATCATACATAACTAGATGAAAGAGTGGAATAGAAGTCATTAGATCTGAAGTTTTATCATACATAACTAGATGAAAGAGTGGAATAGAAGTCTTTAGATCTGAAGTTTTATCATACATAACTAGACCAAAGAGTGGAATAGAAGTCGTTAGATCTGAAGTTTTATCATACATAACTAGATCAAAGAGTGGAAAAGAAGTCATTAGATCTGAAGTTTTATCATACATAACTAGATCAAAGAGTGGAAAAGAAGTCATTAGATCTGAAGTTTTATCATACATAACTAGATCAAAGAGTGGGATAAAGTCATTAGATCTGAAGTTTTATCATACATAAGTAGATGAAAGAGTGGAATAGAAGTCATTAGATCTGAAGTTTTATCATACATAACTAGATCAAAGAAAGGAATAGAAGTCATTAGATCTGAAGTTTTATCATACATAACTAGATGAAAGAGTGGAATAGAAGTCATTAGATCTGAAGTTTTATCATACATAACTAGATCAAAGAGTGGAATAGAAGTCATTAGATCTGAAGTTTTATAATACATAACTAGATGAAAGAGTGGAATAGAAGTCATTAGATCTGAAGTTTTATCATACATAACTAGATCAAAGAGTGGAATAGAAGTCATTAGATCTGAAGTTTTATCATACATAACTAGATGAAAGAGTGGAATAAAAGTCGTTAGATCTGAAGTTTTATCATACATAACTAGATGAAAGAGTGGAATAGAAGTCATTAGATCTGAAGTTTTATCATACATAACTAGATCAAAGAGTGGATTAGAAGTCATTAGATCTCAAGTTTTATCATACATAACTAGATGAAAGAGTGGAATAGAAGTCATTAGATCTGAAGTTTTATCATACATAAGTAGATGAAAGAGTGGATTAGAAGTCGTTAAATCTGAAGTTTTATCATACATAACTAGATGAAAGAGGGGAATAGAAGTCATTAGATCTGAAGTTTTATCATACATAACTAGATGAAAGAGTGGAATAGAAGTCATTAGATCTGAAGTTTTATCATACATAACTAGATGAAAAAGTGGAATAGAAGTCATTAGATCTGAAGTTTTATCATACATAAGTAGATGAAAGAGTGGATTAGAAGTCGTTAGATCTGATGTTTTATCATACATAACTAGATGAAAGAGGGGAATAGAAGTCGTTAGATCTGAAGTTTTATCATACATAACTAGATGAAAGAGTGGAATAGAAGTCATTAGATCTGAAGTTTTATCATACATAACTAGATGAAAGAGTAGAATAGAAGTCATTAGATCTGAAGTTTTATCATACATAACTAGATGAAAGAGTGGAATAGAAGTCGTTAGATCTGAAGTTTTATCATACATAACTAGATCAAAGAGTGGAATAGAAGTCATTAGATCTGAAGTTTTATCATACATAACTAGATGAAAGAGTGGATTAGAAGTCGTTAGATCTAAAGTTTTATCATACATAACTAGATGAAAGAGTGGAATAGAAGTCATTAGATCTGAAGTTTTATCATACATAACTAGATGAAAGAGTAGAATAGAAGTCATTAGATCGGAAGTTTTATCATACATAACTAGATCAAAGAGTGGAATAGAAGTCATTAGATCTGAAGTTTTATCATACATAACTAGATGAAAGAGTGGAATAGAAGTCGTTAGATCTGAAGTTTTGTAATACATAACTAGATGAAAGAGTGGAATAGAAGTCGTTAGATCTGAAGTTTTATCATACATAACTAGATCAAAGAGTGGAATAGAAGTCGTTAGATCTGAAGTTTTATCATACATAACTAGATGAAAGAGTGGAATAGAAGTCATTAGATCTGAAGTTTTATCATACATAACTAGATCAAAGAGTGGAATAGAAGTTATAGGTCTGAAGTTTTATCATACATAACTAGATGAAAGAGTGGAATAGAAGTCATTAGATCTGAAGTTTTATCATACATAACTAGATGAAAGAGTGGAATAGAAGTCGTTAGATCTGAAGTTTTATCATACATAACTAGACCAAAGAGTGGAATAGAAGTCGTTAGATCTGAAGTTTTATCATACATAACTAGATCAAAGAGTGGAAAAGAAGTCATTAGATCTGAAGTTTTATCATACATAACTAGATCAAAGAGTGGGATAAAGTCATTAGATCTGAAGTTTTATCATACATAAGTAGATGAAAGAGTGGAATAGAAGTCATTAGATCTGAAGTTTTATCATACATAACTAGATCAAAGAAAGGAATAGAAGTCATTAGATCTGAAGTTTTATCATACATAACTAGATGAAAGAGTGGAATAGAAGTCATTAGATCTGAAGTTTTATCATACATAACTAGATGAAAGAGTGGAATAGAAGTCGTTAGATCTGAAGTTTTATCATACATAACTAGATGAAAGAGTGGAATAGAAGTCATTAGATCTGAAGTTTTATCATACATAACTAGATGAAAGAGTGGAATAGAAGTCGTTAGATCTGAAGTTTTATCATACATAACTAGATCAAAGAGTGGAATAGAAGTCATTAGATCTGAAGTTTTATCATACATAACTAGATGAAAGAGTGGAATAGAAGTCATTAGATCTGAAGTTTTATCATACATAACTAGATGAAAGAGTGGAATAGAAGTCGTTAGATCTGAAGTTTTATCATACATAACTAGATGAAAGAGTGGAATAGAAGTCATTAGATCTGAAGTTTTATCATACATAACTAGATCAAAGAGTGGAATAGAAGTCATTAGATCTGAAGTTTTATCATACATAACTAGATCAAAGAGTGGAATAGAAGTCGTTAGATCTGAAGTTTTATCATACATAACTAGATCAAAGAGTGGAATAGAAGTCGTTAGATCTGAAGTTTTATCATACATAACTAGATCAAAGAGTGGAATAGAAGTCATTAGATCTGAAGTTTTATCATACATAACTAGATCAAAGAGTGGATTAGAAGTCATTAGATCTCAAGTTTTATCATACATAACTAGATGAAAGAGTGGAATAGAAGTCATTAGATCTGAAGTTTTATCATACATAAGTAGATGAAAGAGTGGATTAGAAGTCGTTAGATCTGAAGTTTTATCATACATAACTAGATGAAAGAGGGGAATAGAAGTCATTAGATCTGAAGTTTTATCATACATAACTAGATGAAAGAGTGGAATAGAAGTCGTTAGATCTGAAGTTTTATCATACATAACTAGATGAAAGAGTGGAATAGAAGTCATTAGATCTGAAGTTTTATCATACATAACTAGATGAAAGAGTAGAATAGAAGTCATTAGATCTGAAGTTTTATCATACATAACTAGATGAAAGAGTGGAATAGAAGTCGTTAGATCTGAAGTTTTATCATACATAACTAGATCAAAGAGTGGAATAGAAGTCATTAGATCTGAAGTTTTATCATACATAACTAGATGAAAGAGTGGATTAGAAGTCGTTAGATCTAAAGTTTTATCATACATAACTAGATGAAAGAGTGGAATAGAAGTCATTAGATCTGAAGTTTTATCATACATAACTAGATGAAAGAGTAGAATAGAAGTCATTAGATCGGAAGTTTTATCATACATAACTAGATCAAAGAGTGGAATAGAAGTCATTAGATCTGAAGTTTTATCATACATAACTAGATGAAAGAGTGGAATAGAAGTCGTTAGATCTGAAGTTTTGTAATACATAACTAGATGAAAGAGTGGAATAGAAGTCGTTAGATCTGAAGTTTTATCATACATAACTAGATCAAAGAGTGGAATAGAAGTCGTTAGATCTGAAGTTTTATCATACATAACTAGATGAAAGAGTGGAATAGAAGTCATTAGATCTGAAGTTTTATCATACATAACTAGATCAAAGAGTGGAATAGAAGTTATAGGTCTGAAGTTTTATCATACATAACTAGATGAAAGAGTGGAATAGAAGTCATTAGATCTGAAGTTTTATCATACATAACTAGATGAAAGAGTGGAATAGAAGTCGTTAGATCTGAAGTTTTATCATACATAACTAGACCAAAGAGTGGAATAGAAGTCGTTAGATCTGAAGTTTTATCATACATAACTAGATCAAAGAGTGGAAAAGAAGTCATTAGATCTGAAGTTTTATCATACATAACTAGATCAAAGAGTGGGATAAAGTCATTAGATCTGAAGTTTTATCATACATAAGTAGATGAAAGAGTGGAATAGAAGTCATTAGATCTGAAGTTTTATCATACATAACTAGATCAAAGAAAGGAATAGAAGTCATTAGATCTGAAGTTTTATCATACATAACTAGATGAAAGAGTGGAATAGAAGTCATTAGATCTGAAGTTTTATCATACATAACTAGATGAAAGAGTGGAATAGAAGTCGTTAGATCTGAAGTTTTATCATACATAACTAGATGAAAGAGTGGAATAGAAGTCATTAGATCTGAAGTTTTATCATACATAACTAGATGAAAGAGTGGAATAGAAGTCGTTAGATCTGAAGTTTTATCATACATAACTAGATCAAAGAGTGGAATAGAAGTCGTTAGATCTGAAGTTTTATCATACATAACTAGATGAAAGAGTGGAATAGAAGTCATTAGATCTGAAGTTTTATCATACATAACTAGATGAAAGAGTGGAATAGAAGTCGTTAGATCTGAAGTTTTATCATACATAACTAGATGAAAGAGTGGAATAGAAGTCATTAGATCTGAAGTTTTATCATACATAACTAGATCAAAGAGTGGAATAGAAGTCATTAGATCTGAAGTTTTATCATACATAACTAGATCAAAGAGTGGAATAGAAGTCGTTAGATCTGAAGTTTTATCATACATAACTAGATCAAAGAGTGGAATAGAAGTCGTTAGATCTGAAGTTTTATCATACATAACTAGATCAAAGAGTGGAATAGAAGTCATTAGATCTGAAGTTTTATCATACATAACTAGATCAAAGAGTGGATTAGAAGTCATTAGATCTCAAGTTTTATCATACATAACTAGATGAAAGAGTGGAATAGAAGTCATTAGATCTGAAGTTTTATCATACATAAGTAGATAAAAGAGTGGATTAGAAGTCGTTAGATCTGAAGTTTTATCATACATAACTAGATGAAAGAGGGGAATAGAAGTCATTAGATCTGAAGTTTTATCATACATAACTAGATGAAAGAGTGGAATAGAAGTCGTTAGATCTGAAGTTTTATCATACATAACTAGATCAAAGAGTGGAATAGAAGTCATTAGATCTGAAGTTTTATCATACATAACTAGATGAAAGAGTGGATTAGAAGTCGTTAGATCTAAAGTTTTATCATACATAACTAGATGAAAGAGTGGAATAGAAGTCATTAGATCTGAAGTTTTATCATACATAAGTAGATGAAAGAGTAGAATAGAAGTCATTAGATCGGAAGTTTTATCATACATAACTAGATCAAAGAGTGGAATAGAAGTCATTAGATCTGAAGTTTTATCATACATAACTAGATGAAAGAGTGGAATAGAAGTCGTTAGATCTGAAGTTTTGTAATACATAACTAGATGAAAGAGTGGAATAGAAGTCGTTAGATCTGAAGTTTTATCATACATAACTAGATCAAAGAGTGGAATAGAAGTCGTTAGATCTGAAGTTTTATCATACATAACTAGATGAAAGAGTGGAATAGAAGTCATTAGATCTGAAGTTTTATCATACATAACTAGATCAAAGAGTGGAATAGAAGTTATAGGTCTGAAGTTTTATCATACATATTTAGATGAAAGAGTGGAATAGAAGTCATTAGATCTGAAGTTTTATCATACATAACTAGATGAAAGAGTGGAATAGAAGTCTTTAGATCTGAAGTTTTATCATACATAACTAGACCAAAGAGTGGAATAGAAGTCGTTAGATCTGAAGTTTTATCATACATAACTAGATCAAAGAGTGGAAAAGAAGTCATTAGATCTGAAGTTTTATCATACATAACTAGATCAAAGAGTGGGATAAAGTCATTAGATCTGAAGTTTTATCATACATAAGTAGATGAAAGAGTGGAATAGAAGTCATTAGATCTGAAGTTTTATCATACATAACTAGATCAAAGAAAGGAATAGAAGTCATTAGATCTGAAGTTTTATCATACATAACTAGATGAAAGAGTGGAATAGAAGTCATTAGATCTGAAGTTTTATCATACATAACTAGATCAAAGAGTGGAATAGAAGTCATTAGATCTGAAGTTTTATCATACATAACTAGATGAAAGAGTGGAAAAGAAGTCATTAGATCTAAAGTTTTATCATACATAACTAGATCAAAGAGTGGAATAGAAGTCATTAGATCTGAAGTTTTATCATACATAACTAGATGAAAGAGTGGAATAGAAGTCATTAGATCTGAAGTTTTATCATACATAACTAGATGAAAGAGTGGAATAGAAGTCGTTAGATCTGAAGTTTTATCATACATAACTAGATGAAAGAGTGGAATAGAAGTCATTAGATCTGAAGTTTTATCATACATAACTAGATGAAAGAGTAGAATAGAAGTCATTAGATCTGAAGTTTTATCATACATAACTAGATGAAAGAGTGGAATAGAAGTCGTTAGATCTGAAGTTTTATCATACATAACTAGATCAAAGAGTGGAATAGAAGTCATTAGATCTGAAGTTTTATCATACATAACTAGATGAAAGAGTGGATTAGAAGTCGTTAGATCTAAAGTTTTATCATACATAACTAGATGAAAGAGTGGAATAGAAGTCATTAGATCTGAAGTTTTATCATACATAACTAGATGAAAGAGTAGAATAGAAGTCATTAGATCTGAAGTTTTATCATACATAACTAGATGAAAGAGTGGAATAGAAGTCATTAGATCTGAAGTTTTATCATACATAACTAGATGAAAGAGTGGAATAGAAGTCGTTAGATCTGAAGTTTTGTAATACATAACTAGATGAAAGAGTGGAATAGAAGTCGTTAGATCTGAAGTTTTATCATACATAACTAGATCAAAGAGTGGAATAGAAGTCGTTAGATCTGAAGTTTTATCATACATAACTAGATCAAAGAGTGGAATAGAAGTCATTAGATCTGAAGTTTTATCATACATAACTAGATCAAAGAGTGGAATAGAAGTCGTTAGATCTGAAGTTTTATCATACATAACTAGATCAAAGAGTGGAATAGAAGTCATTAGATCTGAAGTTTTATCATACATAACTAGATCAAAGAGTGGATTAGAAGTCATTAGATCTCAAGTTTTATCATACATAACTAGATGAAAGAGTGGAATAGAAGTCATTAGATCTGAAGTTTTATCATACATAAGTAGATGAAAGAGTGGATTAGAAGTCGTTAGATCTGAAGTTTTATCATACATAACTAGATGAAAGAGGGGAATAGAAGTCATTAGATCTGAAGTTTTATCATACATAACTAGATGAAAGAGTGGAATAGAAGTCGTTAGATCTGAAGTTTTATCATACATAACTAGATCAAAGAGTGGAATAGAAGTCATTAGATCTGAAGTTTTATCATACATAACTAGATGAAAGAGTGGATTAGAAGTCGTTAGATCTAAAGTTTTATCATACATAACTAGATGAAAGAGTGGAATAGAAGTCATTAGATCTGAAGTTTTATCATACATAAGTAGATGAAAGAGTAGAATAGAAGTCATTAGATCGGAAGTTTTATCATACATAACTAGATCAAAGAGTGGAATAGAAGTCATTAGATCTGAAGTTTTATCATACATAACTAGATGAAAGAGTGGAATAGAAGTCGTTAGATCTGAAGTTTTGTAATACATAACTAGATGAAAGAGTGGAATAGAAGTCGTTAGATCTGAAGTTTTATCATACATAACTAGATCAAAGAGTGGAATAGAAGTCGTTAGATCTGAAGTTTTATCATACATAACTAGATGAAAGAGTGGAATAGAAGTCATTAGATCTGAAGTTTTATCATACATAACTAGATCAAAGAGTGGAATAGAAGTTATAGGTCTGAAGTTTTATCATACATATTTAGATGAAAGAGTGGAATAGAAGTCATTAGATCTGAAGTTTTATCATACATAACTAGATGAAAGAGTGGAATAGAAGTCTTTAGATCTGAAGTTTTATCATACATAACTAGACCAAAGAGTGGAATAGAAGTCGTTAGATCTGAAGTTTTATCATACATAACTAGATCAAAGAGTGGAAAAGAAGTCATTAGATCTGAAGTTTTATCATACATAACTAGATCAAAGAGTGGGATAAAGTCATTAGATCTGAAGTTTTATCATACATAAGTAGATGAAAGAGTGGAATAGAAGTCATTAGATCTGAAGTTTTATCATACATAACTAGATCAAAGAAAGGAATAGAAGTCATTAGATCTGAAGTTTTATCATACATAACTAGATGAAAGAGTGGAATAGAAGTCATTAGATCTGAAGTTTTATCATACATAACTAGATCAAAGAGTGGAATAGAAGTCATTAGATCTGAAGTTTTATCATACATAACTAGATGAAAGAGTGGAAAAGAAGTCATTAGATCTAAAGTTTTATCATACATAACTAGATCAAAGAGTGGAATAGAAGTCATTAGATCTGAAGTTTTATCATACATAACTAGATGAAAGAGTGGAATAGAAGTCATTAGATCTGAAGTTTTATCATACATAACTAGATGAAAGAGTGGAATAGAAGTCGTTAGATCTGAAGTTTTATCATACATAACTAGATGAAAGAGTGGAATAGAAGTCATTAGATCTGAAGTTTTATCATACATAACTAGATGAAAGAGTAGAATAGAAGTCATTAGATCTGAAGTTTTATCATACATAACTAGATGAAAGAGTGGAATAGAAGTCGTTAGATCTGAAGTTTTATCATACATAACTAGATCAAAGAGTGGAATAGAAGTCATTAGATCTGAAGTTTTATCATACATAACTAGATGAAAGAGTGGATTAGAAGTCGTTAGATCTAAAGTTTTATCATACATAACTAGATGAAAGAGTGGAATAGAAGTCATTAGATCTGAAGTTTTATCATACATAACTAGATGAAAGAGTAGAATAGAAGTCATTAGATCTGAAGTTTTATCATACATAACTAGATGAAAGAGTGGAATAGAAGTCATTAGATCTGAAGTTTTATCATACATAACTAGATGAAAGAGTGGAATAGAAGTCGTTAGATCTGAAGTTTTGTAATACATAACTAGATGAAAGAGTGGAATAGAAGTCGTTAGATCTGAAGTTTTATCATACATAACTAGATCAAAGAGTGGAATAGAAGTCGTTAGATCTGAAGTTTTATCATACATAACTAGATCAAAGAGTGGAATAGAAGTCATTAGATCTGAAGTTTTATCATACATAACTAGATCAAAGAGTGGAATAGAAGTCGTTAGATCTGAAGTTTTATCATACATAACTAGATCAAAGAGTGGAATAGAAGTCGTTAGATCTGAAGTTTTATCATACATAACTAGATCAAAGAGTGGAATAGAAGTCATTAGATCTGAAGTTTTATCATACATAACTAGATCAAAGAGTGGATTAGAAGTCATTAGATCTCAAGTTTTATCATACATAACTAGATGAAAGAGTGGAATAGAAGTCATTAGATCTGAAGTTTTATCATACATAAGTAGATGAAAGAGTGGATTAGAAGTCGTTAGATCTGAAGTTTTATCATACATAACTAGATGAAAGAGGGGAATAGAAGTCATTAGATCTGAAGTTTTATCATACATAACTAGATGAAAGAGTGGAATAGAAGTCGTTAGATCTGAAGTTTTATCATACATAACTAGATCAAAGAGTGGAATAGAAGTCATTAGATCTGAAGTTTTATCATACATAACTAGATGAAAGAGTGGATTAGAAGTCGTTAGATCTAAAGTTTTATCATACATAACTAGATGAAAGAGTGGAATAGAAGTCATTAGATCTGAAGTTTTATCATACATAAGTAGATGAAAGAGTAGAATAGAAGTCATTAGATCGGAAGTTTTATCATACATAACTAGATCAAAGAGTGGAATAGAAGTCATTAGATCTGAAGTTTTATCATACATAACTAGATGAAAGAGTGGAATAGAAGTCGTTAGATCTGAAGTTTTGTAATACATAACTAGATGAAAGAGTGGAATAGAAGTCGTTAGATCTGAAGTTTTATCATACATAACTAGATCAAAGAGTGGAATAGAAGTCGTTAGATCTGAAGTTTTATCATACATAACTAGATGAAAGAGTGGAATAGAAGTCATTAGATCTGAAGTTTTATCATACATAACTAGATCAAAGAGTGGAATAGAAGTTATAGGTCTGAAGTTTTATCATACATAACTAGATGAAAGAGTGGAATAGAAGTCATTAGATCTGAAGTTTTATCATACATAACTAGATGAAAGAGTGGAATAGAAGTCTTTAGATCTGAAGTTTTATCATACATAACTAGACCAAAGAGTGGAATAGAAGTCGTTAGATCTGAAGTTTTATCATACATAACTAGATCAAAGAGTGGAAAAGAAGTCATTAGATCTGAAGTTTTATCATACATAACTAGATCAAAGAGTGGGATAAAGTCATTAGATCTGAAGTTTTATCATACATAAGTAGATGAAAGAGTGGAATAGAAGTCATTAGATCTGAAGTTTTATCATACATAACTAGATCAAAGAAAGGAATAGAAGTCATTAGATCTGAAGTTTTATCATACATAACTAGATGAAAGAGTGGAATAGAAGTCATTAGATCTGAAGTTTTATCATACATAACTAGATCAAAGAGTGGAATAGAAGTCATTAGATCTGAAGTTTTATCATACATAACTAGATGAAAGAGTGGAAAAGAAGTCATTAGATCTAAAGTTTTATCATACATAACTAGATCAAAGAGTGGAATAGAAGTCATTAGATCTGAAGTTTTATCATACATAACTAGATGAAAGAGTGGAATAGAAGTCATTAGATCTGAAGTTTTATCATACATAACTAGATGAAAGAGTGGAATAGAAGTCGTTAGATCTAAAGTTTTATCATACATAACTAGATCAAAGAGTGGAATAGAAGTCGTTAGATCTGAAGTTTTATCATACATAACTAGATCAAAGAGTGGAAAAGAAGTCATTAGATCTGAAGTTTTATCATACATAACTAGATCAAAGAGTGGGATAAAGTCATTAGATCTGAAGTTTTATCATACATAAGTAGATGAAAGAGTGGAATAGAAGTCATTAGATCTGAAGTTTTATCATACATAACTAGATCAAAGAGTGGAATAGAAGTCATTAGATCTGAAGTTTTATCATACATAACTAGATGAAAGAGTGGAATAGAAGTCATTAGATCTGAAGTTTTATCATACATAACTAGATCAAAGAGTGGAATAGAAGTCATTAGATCTGAAGTTTTATCATACATAACTAGATCAAAGAGTGGAATAGAAGTCATTAGATCTGAAGTTTTATCATACATAACTAGATGAAAGAGTGGAATAGAAGTCGTTAGATCTGAAGTTTTATAATACATAACTAGATGAAAGAGTGGAATAGAAGTCGTTAGATCTGAAGTTTTATCATACATAACTAGATCAAAGAGTGGAATAGAAGTCGTTAGATCTGAAGTTTTATCATACATAACTAGATGAAAGAGTGGAATAGAAGTCATTAGATCTTAAGTTTTATCATACATAACTAGATCAAAGAGTGGAATAGAAGTCATTAGATCTGAAGTTTTATCATATATATCGAGATGAAAGAGTGGAATAGAAGTCATTAGATCTGAAGTTTTATCATACTTAACTAGATCAAAGAGTGGAATAGAAGTCATTAGATCTGAAGTTTTATCATACATAACTAGATGAAAGAGTGGAATAGAAGTCGTTAGATCTGAAGTTTTATAATACATAACTAGATGAAAGAGTGGAATAGAAGTCGTTAGATCTGAAGTTTTATCATACATAACTAGATCAAAGAGTGGAATAGAAGTCGTTAGATCTGAAGTTTTATCATACATAACTAGATGAAAGAGTGGAATAGAAGTCATTAGATCTGAAGTTTTATCATACATAACTAGATCAAAGAGTGGAATAGAAGTCATTAGATCTGAAGTTTTATCATATATATCGAGATGAAAGAGTGGAATAGAAGTCATTAGATCTGAAGTTTTATCATACATAACTAGATGAAAGAGTGGAATAGAAGTCGTTAGATCTGAAGTTTTATCATACATAACTAGATCAAAGAGTGGAATAGAAGTCGTTAGATCTGAAGTTTTATCATACGTAACTAGATGAAAGAGTGGAAAACAATTCATTAGATCTGAAGTTTTATCATACATAACTAGATGAAAGAGTGGAATAGAAGTCGTTAGATCTGAAGTTTTATCATACGTAACTAGATCAAAGAGTGGAATAGAAGTCATTAGATCTGAAGTTTTATCATACATAACTAGATCAAAGAGTGGGATAGAAGTCATTAGATCTGAAGTTTTATCATACATAAGTAGATGAAAGAGTGGAATAGAAGTCATTAGATCTGAAGTTTTATCATACATAACTAAATCAAAGAGTGGAATAGAAGTCGTTAGATCTGAAGTTTTATCATACATAACTAGATGAAAGAGTGGAATAGAAGTCATTAGATCTGAAGTTTTATCATACATAACTAGATCAAAGAGTGGAATAGAAGTCATTAGATCTGAAGTTTTATCATACATAACTAGATGAAAGAGTGGAATAGAAGTCATTAGATCTGAAGTTTTATCATACATAACTAGATCAAAGAGTGGAATAGAAGTCGTTAGATCTGAAGTTTTATCATACATAACTAGATGAAAGAGTGGAATAGAAGTCATTAGATCTGAAGTTTTATCATACATAACTAGATCAAAGAGTGGAATAGAAGTCATTAGATCTGAAGTTTTATCATACATAACTAGATCAAAGAGTGGAATAGAAGTCATTAGATCTGAAGTTTTATCATACATAACTAGATGAAAGAGTGGAATAGAAGTCGTTAGATCTGAAGTTTTATAATACATAACTAGATGAAAGAGTGGAATAGAAGTCGTTAGATCTGAAGTTTTATCATACATAACTAGATCAAAGAGTGGAATAGAAGTCGTTAGATCTGAAGTTTTATCATACATAACTAGATGAAAAAGTGGAATAGAAGTCATTAGATCTTAAGTTTTATCATACATAACTAGATCAAAGAGTGGAATAGAAGTCATTAGATCTGAAGTTTTATCATATATATCGAGATAAAAGAGTGGAATAGAAGTCATTAGATCTGAAGTTTTATCATACATAACTAGATGAAAGAGTGGAATAGAAGTCGTTAGATCTGAAGTTTTATCATACATAACTAGATCAAAGAGTGGAATAGAAGTCATTAGATCTGAAGTTTTTTCATACGTAACTAGATGAAAGAGTGGAATAGAAGTCGTTAGATCTGAAGTTTTATCATACGTAACTAGATCAAAGAGTGGAATAGAAGTCATTAGATCTGAAGTTTTATCATACATAACTAGATCAAAGAGTGGGATAGAAGTCATTAGATCTGAAGTTTTATCATACATAAGTAGATGAAAGAGTGGAATAGAAGTCGTTAGATCTGAAGTTTTATCATACATAACTAGATCAAAGAGTGGAATAGAAGTCATTAGATCTGAAGTTTTATCATATATATCGAGATGAAAGAGTGGAATAGAAGTCATTAGATCTGAAGTTTTATCATACATAACTAGATGAAAGAGTGGAATAGAAGTCGTTAGATCTGAAGTTTTATCATACATAACTAGATCAAAGAGTGGAATAGAAGTCGTTAGATCTGAAGTTTTATCATACGTAACTAGATGAAAGAGTGGAAAACAAGTCATTAGATCTGAAGTTTTATCATACATAACTAGATGAAAGAGTGGAATAGAAGTCGTTAGATCTGAAGTTTTATCATACGTAACTAGATCAAAGAGTGGAATAGAAGTCATTAGATCTGAGGTTTTATCATACATAACTAGATCAAAGAGTGGGATAGAAGTCATTAGATCTGAAGTTTTATCATACATAAGTAGATGAAAGAGTGGAATAGAAGTCATTAGATCTGAAGTTTTATCATACATAACTAAATCAAAGAGTGGAATAGAAGTCGTTAGATCTGAAGTTTTATCATACATAACTAGATGAAAGAGTGGAATAGAAGTCATTAGATCTGAAGTTTTATCATACATAACTAGATCAAAGAGTGGAATAGAAGACATTAGATCTGAAGTTTTATCATACATAACTAGATGAAAGAGTGGAATAGAAGTCATTAGATCTGAAGTTTTATCATACATAACTAGATCAAAGAGTGGAATAGAAGTCGTTAGATCTGAAGTTTTATCATACATAACTAGATGAAAGAGTGGAATAGAAGTCATTAGATCTGAAGTTTTATCATACATAACTAGATCAAAGAGTGGAATAGAAGTCATTAGATCTGAAGTTTTATCATACATAACTAGATCAAAGAGTGGAATAGAAGTCATTAGATCTGAAGTTTTATCATACATAACTAGATGAAAGAGTGGAATAGAAGTCGTTAGATCTGAAGTTTTATAATACATAACTAGATGAAAGAGTGGAATAGAAGTCGTTAGATCTGAAGTTTTATCATACATAACTAGATCAAAGAGTGGAATAGAAGTCGTTAGATCTGAAGTTTTATCATACATAACTAGATGAAAAAGTGGAATAGAAGTCATTAGATCTTAAGTTTTATCATACATAACTAGATCAAAGAGTGGAATAGAAGTCATTAGATCTGAAGTTTTATCATATATATCGAGATGAAAGAGTGGAATAGAAGTCATTAGATCTGAAGTTTTATCATACATAACTAGATGAAAGAGTGGAATAGAAGTCGTTAGATCTGAAGTTTTATCATACATAACTAGATCAAAGAGTGGAATAGAAGTCATTAGATCTGAAGTTTTTTCATACGTAACTAGATGAAAGAGTGGAATAGAAGTCGTTAGATCTGAAGTTTTATCATACGTAACTAGATCAAAGAGTGGAATAGAAGTCATTAGATCTGAAGTTTTATCATACATAACTAGATCAAAGAGTGGGATAGAAGTCATTAGATCTGAAGTTTTATCATACATAAGTAGATGAAAGAGTGGAATAGAAGTCGTTAGATCTGAAGTTTTATCATACATAACTAGATCAAAAAGTGGAATAGAAGTCGTTAGATCTGAAGTTTTATCATACATAACTAGATCAAAGAGTGGAAAAGAAGTCATTAGATCTGAAGTTTTATCATACATAACTAGATCAAAGAGTGGGATAAAGTCATTAGATCTGAAGTTTTATCATACATAAGTAGTTGAAAGAGTGGAATAGAAGTCATTAGATCTGAAGTTTTATCATACATAACTAGATCAAAGAGTGGAATAGAAGTCATTAGATCTGAAGTTTTATCATACATAACTAGATGAAAGAGTGGAATAGAAGTCATTAGATCTGAAGTTTTATCATACATAACTAGATCAAAGAGTGGAATAGAAGTCATTAGATCTGAAGTTTTATCATACATAACTAGATGAAAGAGTGGAAAAGAAGTCATTAGATCTGAAGTTTTATCATACATAACTAGATCAAAGAGTGGAATAGAAGTCATTAGATCTGAAGTTTTATCATACATAACTAGATCAAAGAGTGGGATAGAAGTCATTAGATCTGAAGTTTTATCATACATAAGTAGATGAAAGAGTGGAATAGAAGTCATTAGATCTGAAGTTTTATCATACATAACTAGATGAAAGAGTAGAATAGAAGTCATTAGATCTGAAGTTTTATCATACATAACTAGATGAAAGAGTGGAATAGAAGTCATTAGATCTGAAGTTTTATCATACATAACTAGATGAAAGAGTGGATTAGAAGTCATTAGATCTGAAGTTTTATCATACATAACTAGATCAAAGAGTGGATTAGAAGTCATTAGATCTGAAGTTTTATCATACATAACTAGATGAAAGAGTGGATTAGAAGTCATTAGATCTGAAGTTTTATCATACATAACTAGATCAAAGAGTGGAATAGAAGTCGTTAGATCTGAATTTTTATTATACATATCTAGATCAAAGAGTGGAATAGAAGTCATTAGATCTGAAAATTTTTCATACATAACTAGATGAAAGAGTGGAATAGAAGTCATTAGATCTGAAGTTTTATCATACATAACTAGATGAAAGAGTGGAATAGAAGTCATTAGATCTGAAGTTTTATCATACATAACTAGATGAAAGAGTGGAATAGAAGTCGTTAGATCTGAAGTTTTATCATACATAACTAGATGAAAGAGTGGAATAGAAGTCGTTAGATCTGAAGTTTTATCATACATAACTAGATGAAAGAGTGGAATAGAAGTCATTAGATCTGAAGTTTTTTCATACATAACTAGATCAAAGAGTGGAATAGAAGTCGTTAGATCTGAAGTTTTATCATACATAACTAGATCAAAGAGTGGGATAGAAGTCATTAGATCTGAAGTTTTATCATACATAACTAGATGAAAGAGTGGAATAGAAGTCATTAGATCTGAAGTTTTATCATACGTAACTAGATGAAAGAGTGGAATAGAAGTCGTTAGATCTGAAGTTTTATCATACATAACTAGATCAAAGAGTGGAATAGAAGTCGTTAGATCTGAAGTTTTATCATAAAAAACTAGATCAAAGAGTGGAATAGAAGTCGTTAGATCTGAAGTTTTATCATACATAACTAGATCAAAGAGTGGAATAGAAGTCATTAGATCTGAAGTTTTATCATACATAACTAGATGAAAGAGGGGAATAGAAGTCATTAGATCTGAAGTTTTATCATGCATAACTAGATGAAAGAGTGGAATAGAAGTCGTTAGATCTGAAGTTTTATCATACGTAACTAGATCAAAGAGTGGAATAGAAGTCATTAGATCTGAAGTTTTATCATACATAACTAGATCAAAGAGTGGGATAGAAGTCATTAGATCTGAAGTTTTATCATACATAAGTAGATGAAAGAGTGGAATAGAAGTCATTAGATCTGAAGTTTTATCATACATAACTAAATCAAAGAGTGGAATAGAAGTCGTTAGATCTGAAGTTTTATCATACATAACTAGATGAAAGAGTGGAATAGAAGTCATTAGATCTGAAATTTTATCATACATAACTAGATCAAAGAGTGGAATAGAAGTCATTAGATCTGAAGTTTTATCATACATAACTAGATGAAAGAGTGGAATAGAAGTCATTAGATCTGAAGTTTTATCATACATAACTAGATGAAAGAGTGGAATAGAAGTCGTTAGATCTGAAGTTTTATCATACATAACTAGATCAAAGAGTGGAATAGAAGTCGTTAGATCTGAAGTTTTATCATACATAACTATATCAAAGAGTGGAAAAGAAGTCATTAGATCTGAAGTTTCATCATACATAACTAGATCAAAGAGTGGGATAAAGTCATAAGATCTGAAGTTTTATCATACATAAGTAGATGAAAGAGTGGAATAGAAGTCATTAGATCTGAAGTTTTATCATACATAACTAGATCAAAGAGTGGAATAGAAGTCATTAGATCTGAAGTTTTATCATACATAACTAGATGAAAGAGTGGAATAGAAGTCATTAGATCTGAAGTTTTATCATACATAACTAGATCAAAGAGTGGAATAGAAGTCATTAGATCTGAAGTTTTATCATACATAACTAGATCAAAGAGTGGAATAGAAGTCATTAGATCTGAAGTTTTATCATACATAACTAGATGAAAGAGTGGAATAGAAGTCGTTAGATCTGAAGTTTTATAATACATAACCAGATGAAAGAGTGGAATAGAAGTCGTTAGATCTGAAGTTTTATCATACATAACTAGATCAAAGAGTGGAATAGAAGTCGTTAGATCTGAAGTTTTATCATACATAACTAGATGAAAGAGTGGAATAGAAGTCATTAGATCTTAAGTTTTATCATACATAACTAGATCAAAGAGTGGAATAGAAGTCATTAGATCTGAAGTTTTATCATATATATCGAGATGAAAGAGTGGAATAGAAGTCATTAGATCTGAAGTTTTATCATACATAACTAGATGAAAGAGTGGAATAGAAGTCGTTAGATCTGAAGTTTTATCATACATAATTAGATCAAAGAGTGGAATAGAAGTCGTTAGATCTGAAGTTTTATCATACGTAACTAGATGAAAGAGTGGAAAAGAAGTCATTAGATCTGAAGTTTTATCATACATAACTAGATGAAAGAGTGGAATAGAAGTCGTTAGATCTGAAGTTTTATCATACGTAACTAGATCAAAGAGTGGAATAGAAGTCATTAGATCTGAAGTTTTATCATACATAACTAGATCAAAGAGTGGGATAGAAGTCATTAGATCTGAAGTTTTATCATACATAAGTAGATGAAAGAGTGGAATAGAAGTCGTTAGATCTGAAGTTTTATCATACATAACTAGATCAAAGAGTGGAATAGAAGTCGTTAGATCTGAAAATTTATCATACATAACTAGATCAAAGAGTGGAAAAGAAGTCATTAGATCTGAAGTTTTATCATACATAACTAGATCAAAGAGTGGGATAAAGTCATTAGATCTGAAGTTTTATCATACATAAGTAGTTGAAAGAGTGGAATAGAAGTCATTAGATCTGAAGTTTTATCATACATAACTAGATCAAAGAGTGGAATAGAAGTCATTAGATCTGAAGTTTTATCATACATAACTAGATGAAAGAGTGGAATAGAAGTCATTAGATCTGAAGTTTTATCATACATAACTAGATCAAAGAGTGGAATAGAAGTCATTAGATCTGAAGTTTTATCATACATAACTAGATGAAAGAGTGGAAAAGAAATCATTAGATCTGAAGTTTTATCATACATAACTAGATCAAAGAGTGGAATAGAAGTCATTAGATCTGAAGTTTTATCATACATAACTAGATGAAAGAGTAGAATAGAAGTCATTAGATCTGAAGTTTTATCATACATAACTAGATGAAAGAGTGGATTAGAAGTCATTAGATCTGAAGTTTTATCATACGTAACTAGATGAAAGAGTGGAATAGAAGTCGTTAGATCTGAAGTTTTATCATACATAACTAGATCAAAGAGTGGAATAGAAGTCGTTAGATCTGAAGTTTTATCATAAAAAACTAGATCAAAGAGTGGAATAGAAGTCGTTAGATCTGAAGTTTTATAATACATAACTAGATGAAAGAGTGGAATAGAAGTCGTTAGATCTGAAGTTTTATCATACATAACTAGATCAAAGAGTGGAATAGAAGTCGTTAGATCTGAAGTTTTATCATACATAACTAGATGAAAAAGTGGAATAGAAGTCATTAGATCTTAAGTTTTATCATACATAACTAGATCAAAGAGTGGAATAGAAGTCATTAGATCTGAAGTTTTATCATATATATCGAGATGAAAGAGTGGAATAGAAGTCATTAGATCTGAAGTTTTATCATACATAACTAGATGAAAGAGTGGAATAGAAGTCGTTAGATCTGAAGTTTTATCATACATAACTAGATCAAAGAGTGGAATAGAAGTCATTAGATCTGAAGTTTTTTCATACGTAACTAGATGAAAGAGTGGAATAGAAGTCGTTAGATCTGAAGTTTTATCATACGTAACTAGATCAAAGAGTGGAATAGAAGTCATTAGATCTGAAGTTTTATCATACATAACTAGATCAAAGAGTGGGATAGAAGTCATTAGATCTGAAGTTTTATCATACATAAGTAGATGAAAGAGTGGAATAGAAGTCGTTAGATCTGAAGTTTTATCATACATAACTAGATCAAAAAGTGGAATAGAAGTCGTTAGATCTGAAGTTTTATCATACATAACTAGATCAAAGAGTGGAAAAGAAGTCATTAGATCTGAAGTTTTATCATACATAACTAGATCAAAGAGTGGGATAAAGTCATTAGATCTGAAGTTTTATCATACATAAGTAGTTGAAAGAGTGGAATAGAAGTCATTAGATCTGAAGTTTTATCATACATAACTAGATCAAAGAGTGGAATAGAAGTCATTAGATCTGAAGTTTTATCATACATAACTAGATGAAAGAGTGGAATAGAAGTCATTAGATCTGAAGTTTTATCATACATAACTAGATCAAAGAGTGGAATAGAAGTCATTAGATCTGAAGTTTTATCATACATAACTAGATGAAAGAGTGGAAAAGAAGTCATTAGATCTGAAGTTTTATCATACATAACTAGATCAAAGAGTGGAATAGAAGTCATTAGATCTGAAGTTTTATCATACATAACTAGATCAAAGAGTGGGATAGAAGTCATTAGATCTGAAGTTTTATCATACATAAGTAGATGAAAGAGTGGAATAGAAGTCATTAGATCTGAAGTTTTATCATACATAACTAGATGAAAGAGTAGAATAGAAGTCATTAGATCTGAAGTTTTATCATACATAACTAGATGAAAGAGTGGAATAGAAGTCATTAGATCTGAAGTTTTATCATACATAACTAGATGAAAGAGTGGATTAGAAGTCATTAGATCTGAAGTTTTATCATACATAACTAGATCAAAGAGTGGATTAGAAGTCATTAGATCTGAAGTTTTATCATACATAACTAGATGAAAGAGTGGATTAGAAGTCATTAGATCTGAAGTTTTATCATACATAACTAGATCAAAGAGTGGAATAGAAGTCGTTAGATCTGAATTTTTATTATACATATCTAGATCAAAGAGTGGAATAGAAGTCATTAGATCTGAAAATTTTTCATACATAACTAGATGAAAGAGTGGAATAGAAGTCATTAGATCTGAAGTTTTATCATACATAACTAGATGAAAGAGTGGAATAGAAGTCATTAGATCTGAAGTTTTATCATACATAACTAGATGAAAGAGTGGAATAGAAGTCGTTAGATCTGAAGTTTTATCATACATAACTAGATGAAAGAGTGGAATAGAAGTCGTTAGATCTGAAGTTTTATCATACATAACTAGATGAAAGAGTGGAATAGAAGTCATTAGATCTGAAGTTTTTTCATACATAACTAGATCAAAGAGTGGAATAGAAGTCGTTAGATCTGAAGTTTTATCATACATAACTAGATCAAAGAGTGGGATAGAAGTCATTAGATCTGAAGTTTTATCATACATAACTAGATGAAAGAGTGGAATAGAAGTCATTAGATCTGAAGTTTTATCATACGTAACTAGATGAAAGAGTGGAATAGAAGTCGTTAGATCTGAAGTTTTATCATACATAACTAGATCAAAGAGTGGAATAGAAGTCGTTAGATCTGAAGTTTTATCATAAAAAACTAGATCAAAGAGTGGAATAGAAGTCGTTAGATCTGAAGTTTTATCATACATAACTAGATCAAAGAGTGGAATAGAAGTCATTAGATCTGAAGTTTTATCATACATAACTAGATGAAAGAGGGGAATAGAAGTCATTAGATCTGAAGTTTTATCATGCATAACTAGATGAAAGAGTGGAATAGAAGTCGTTAGATCTGAAGTTTTATCATACGTAACTAGATCAAAGAGTGGAATAGAAGTCATTAGATCTGAAGTTTTATCATACATAACTAGATCAAAGAGTGGGATAGAAGTCATTAGATCTGAAGTTTTATCATACATAAGTAGATGAAAGAGTGGAATAGAAGTCATTAGATCTGAAGTTTTATCATACATAACTAAATCAAAGAGTGGAATAGAAGTCGTTAGATCTGAAGTTTTATCATACATAACTAGATGAAAGAGTGGAATAGAAGTCATTAGATCTGAAATTTTATCATACATAACTAGATCAAAGAGTGGAATAGAAGTCATTAGATCTGAAGTTTTATCATACATAACTAGATGAAAGAGTGGAATAGAAGTCATTAGATCTGAAGTTTTATCATACATAACTAGATGAAAGAGTGGAATAGAAGTCGTTAGATCTGAAGTTTTATCATACATAACTAGATCAAAGAGTGGAATAGAAGTCGTTAGATCTGAAGTTTTATCATACATAACTATATCAAAGAGTGGAAAAGAAGTCATTAGATCTGAAGTTTCATCATACATAACTAGATCAAAGAGTGGGATAAAGTCATAAGATCTGAAGTTTTATCATACATAAGTAGATGAAAGAGTGGAATAGAAGTCATTAGATCTGAAGTTTTATCATACATAACTAGATCAAAGAGTGGAATAGAAGTCATTAGATCTGAAGTTTTATCATACATAACTAGATGAAAGAGTGGAATAGAAGTCATTAGATCTGAAGTTTTATCATACATAACTAGATCAAAGAGTGGAATAGAAGTCATTAGATCTGAAGTTTTATCATACATAACTAGATCAAAGAGTGGAATAGAAGTCATTAGATCTGAAGTTTTATCATACATAACTAGATGAAAGAGTGGAATAGAAGTCGTTAGATCTGAAGTTTTATAATACATAACCAGATGAAAGAGTGGAATAGAAGTCGTTAGATCTGAAGTTTTATCATACATAACTAGATCAAAGAGTGGAATAGAAGTCGTTAGATCTGAAGTTTTATCATACATAACTAGATGAAAGAGTGGAATAGAAGTCATTAGATCTTAAGTTTTATCATACATAACTAGATCAAAGAGTGGAATAGAAGTCATTAGATCTGAAGTTTTATCATATATATCGAGATGAAAGAGTGGAATAGAAGTCATTAGATCTGAAGTTTTATCATACATAACTAGATGAAAGAGTGGAATAGAAGTCGTTAGATCTGAAGTTTTATCATACATAATTAGATCAAAGAGTGGAATAGAAGTCGTTAGATCTGAAGTTTTATCATACGTAACTAGATGAAAGAGTGGAAAAGAAGTCATTAGATCTGAAGTTTTATCATACATAACTAGATGAAAGAGTGGAATAGAAGTCGTTAGATCTGAAGTTTTATCATACGTAACTAGATCAAAGAGTGGAATAGAAGTCATTAGATCTGAAGTTTTATCATACATAACTAGATCAAAGAGTGGGATAGAAGTCATTAGATCTGAAGTTTTATCATACATAAGTAGATGAAAGAGTGGAATAGAAGTCGTTAGATCTGAAGTTTTATCATACATAACTAGATCAAAGAGTGGAATAGAAGTCGTTAGATCTGAAAATTTATCATACATAACTAGATCAAAGAGTGGAAAAGAAGTCATTAGATCTGAAGTTTTATCATACATAACTAGATCAAAGAGTGGGATAAAGTCATTAGATCTGAAGTTTTATCATACATAAGTAGTTGAAAGAGTGGAATAGAAGTCATTAGATCTGAAGTTTTATCATACATAACTAGATCAAAGAGTGGAATAGAAGTCATTAGATCTGAAGTTTTATCATACATAACTAGATGAAAGAGTGGAATAGAAGTCATTAGATCTGAAGTTTTATCATACATAACTAGATCAAAGAGTGGAATAGAAGTCATTAGATCTGAAGTTTTATCATACATAACTAGATGAAAGAGTGGAAAAGAAATCATTAGATCTGAAGTTTTATCATACATAACTAGATCAAAGAGTGGAATAGAAGTCATTAGATCTGAAGTTTTATCATACATAACTAGATGAAAGAGTAGAATAGAAGTCATTAGATCTGAAGTTTTATCATACATAACTAGATGAAAGAGTGGATTAGAAGTCATTAGATCTGAAGTTTTATCATACATAACTAGATCAAAGAGTGGAATAGAAGTCGTTAGATCTGAAGTTTTATCATACATAACTAGATCAAAGAGTGGAATAGAAGTCATTAGATCTGAAGTTTTATCATACATAACTAGATGAAAGAGTGGAATAGAAGTCGTTAGATCTGAAGTTTTATCATGCATAACTAGATGAAAGAGTGGAATAGAAGTCGTTAGATCTGAAGTTTTATCATACATAACTAGATCAAAGAGTGGAATAGAAGTCATTAGATCTGAAGTTTTATCATACATAACTAGATCAAAGAGTGGAATAGAAGTCGTTAGATCTGAAGTTTTATCATACATAACTAGATCAAAGAGTGGAAAAGAAGTCATTAGATCTGAAGTTTTATCATACATAACTAGATCAAAGAGTGGGATAAAGTCATTAGATCTGAAGTTTTATCATACATAAGTAGATGAAAGAGTGGAATAGAAGTCATTAGATCTGAAGTTTTATCATACATAACTAGATCAAAGAGTGGAATAGAAGTCATTAGATCTGAAGTTTTATCATACATAACTAGATGAAAGAGTGGAATAGAAGTCATTAGATCTGAAGTTTTATCATACATAACTAGATCAAAGAGTGGAATAGAAGTCATTAGATCTGAAGTTTTATCATACATAACTAGATCAAAGAGTGGAATAGAAGTCATTAGATCTGAAGTTTTATCATACATAACTAGATGAAAGAGTGGAATAGAAGTCGTTAGATCTGAAGTTTTATAATACATAACTAGATGAAAGAGTGGAATAGAAGTCGTTAGATCTGAAGTTTTATCATACATAACTAGATCAAAGAGTGGAATAGAAGTCGTTAGATCTGAAGTTTTATCATACATAACTAGATGAAAGAGTGGAATAGAAGTCATTAGATCTTAAGTTTTATCATACATAACTAGATCAAAGAGTGGAATAGAAGTCATTAGATCTGAAGTTTTATCATATATATCGAGATGAAAGAGTGGAATAGAAGTCATTAGATCTGAAGTTTTATCATACATAACTAGATGAAAGAGTGGAATAGAAGTCGTTAGATCTGAAGTTTTATCATACATAACTAGATCAAAGAGTGGAATAGAAGTCGTTAGATCTGAAGTTTTATCATACGTAACTAGATGAAAGAGTGGAAAAGAAGTCATTAGATCTGAAGTTTTATCATACATAACTAGATGAAAGAGTGGAATAGAAGTCGTTAGATCTGAAGTTTTATCATACGTAACTAGATCAAAGAGTGGAATAGAAGTCATTAGATCTGAAGTTTTATCATACATAACTAGATCAAAGAGTGGGATAGAAGTCATTAGATCTGAAGTTTTATCATACATAAGTAGATGAAAGAGTGGAATAGAAGTCGTTAGATCTGAAGTTTTATCATACATAACTAGATCAAAGAGTGGAATAGAAGTCGTTAGATCTGAAGTTTTATCATACATAACTAGATCAAAGAGTGGAAAAGAAGTCATTAGATCTGAAGTTTTATCATACATAACTAGATCAAAGAGTGGGATAAAGTCATTAGATCTGAAGTTTTATCATACATAAGTAGTTGAAAGAGTGGAATAGAAGTCATTAGATCTGAAGTTTTATCATACATAACTAGATCAAAGAGTGGAATAGAAGTCATTAGATCTGAAGTTTTATCATACATAACTAGATGAAAGAGTGGAATAGAAGTCATTAGATCTGAAGTTTTATCATATATATCGAGATGAAAGAGTGGAAAAGAAGTCATTAGATCTGAAGTTTTATCATACATAACTAGATCAAAGAGTGGAATAGAAGTCATTAGATCTGAAGTTTTATCATACATAACTAGATCAAAGAGTGGGATAGAAGTCATTAGATCTGAAGTTTTATCATACATAAGTAGATGAAAGAGTGGAATAGAAGTCATTAGATCTGAAGTTTTATCATACATAACTAGATGAAAGAGTAGAATAGAAGTCATTAGATCTGAAGTTTTATCATACATAACTAGATGAAAGAGTGGAATAGAAGTCATTAGATCTGAAGTTTTATCATACATAACTAGATGAAAGAGTGGATTAGAAGTCATTAGATCTGAAGTTTTATCATACATAACTAGATCAAAGAGTGGATTAGAAGTCATTAGATCTGAAGTTATATCATACATAACTAGATGAAAGAGTGGATTAGAAGTCATTAGATCTGAAGTTTTATCATACATAACTAGATCAAAGAGTGGAATAGAAGTCGTTAAATCTGAATTTTTATTATACATATCTAGATCAAAGAGTGGAATAGAAGTCATTAGATCTGAAGTTTTATCATACATAACTAGATGAAAGAGTGGAATAGAAGTCATTAGATCTGAAGTTTTATCATACATAACTAGATGAAAGAGTGGAATAGAAGTCATTAGATCTGAAGTTTTATCATACATAAATAGATGAAAGAGTGGATTAAAAGTCATTAGATCTGAAGTTTTATCATACATAACTAGATCAAAGAGTGGAATAGAAGTCGTTAGATCTTAAGTTTTATCATACATAACTAGATCAAAGAGTGGAATAGAAGTCATTAGATCTGAAGTTTTATCATACATAACTAGATGAAAGAGGGGAATAGAAGTCATTAGATCTGAAGTTTTATCATGCATAACTAGATGAAAGAGTGGAATAGAAGTCGTTAGATCTGAAGTTTTATCATACATAACTAGATCAAAGAGTGGAATAGAAGTCATTAGATCTGAAGTTTTATCATACATAACTAGATGAAAGAGTGGAATAGAAGTCGTTAGATCTGAAGTTTTATCATACATAACTAGATCAAAGAGTGGAATAGAAGTCATTAGATCTGAAGTTTTATCATACATAACTAGATGAAAGAGTGGAATAGAAGTCATTAGATCTGAAGTTTTATCATACATAACTAGATGAAAGAGTGGAATAGAAGTCATTAGATCTGAAGTTTTATAATACATAACTAGATGAAAGAGTGGATTAGAAGTCATTAGATCTGAAGTTTTAGCATACATAACTAGATGAAAGAGTGGAATAGAAGTCATTTGATCTGAAGTTTTATCATACATAACTAGATGAAAGAGTGGAATAGAAGTCATTAGATCTGAAGTTTTATCATACATAACTAGATGAAAGAGTGGATTAGAAGTCATTAGATCTGAAGTTTTATCATACTTAACTAGATCAAAGAGTGGATTAGAAGTCATTAGATCTGAAGTTTTATCATACATAACTAGATGAAAGAGTGGATTACAAGTCATTAGATCTGAAGTTTTATCATACATAACTAGATCAAAGAGTGGAATAGAAGTCGTTAGATCTGAAGTTTTATCATACATAACTAGATGAAAGAGTGGAATAGAAGTCGTTAGATCTGAAGTTTTATAATACATAACTAGATGAAAGAGTGGAATAGAAGTCGTTAGATCTGAAGTTTTATCATACATAACTAGATCAAAGAGTGGAAAAGAAGTCGTTAGATCTGAAGTTTTATCATACATAACTAGATGAAAGAGTGGAATAGAAGTCATTAGATCTGAAGTTTTATCATACATAACTAGATCAATGAGTGGAATAGAAGTCATTAGATCTGAAGTTTTATCATACATAAGTAGATGAAAGAGTGGAATAGAAGTCATTAGATCTGAAGTTTTATCATACATAACTAAATCAAAGAGTGGAATAGAAGTCGTTAGATCTGAAGTTTTATCATACATAACTAGATAAAAGAGTGGAATAGAAGTCATTAGATCTGAAGTTTTATCATACATAACTAGATGAAAGAGTATAATAGAAGTCATTAGATCTGAAGTTTTATCATACATAACTAGATGAAAGAGTGGAATAGAAGTCGTTAGATCTGAAGTTTTATCATACATAACTAGATCAAAGAGTGGAATAGAAGTCGTTAGATCTGAAGTTTTATCATACATAACTAGATCAAAGAGTGGAAAAGAAGTCATTAGATCTGAAGTTTTATCATACATAACTAGATCAAAGAGTGGGATAAAGTCATTAGATCTGAAGTTTTATCATACATAAGTAGATGAAAGAGTGAAATAGAAGTCATTAGATCTGAAGTTTTATCATACATAACTAGATCAAAGAGTGGAATAGAAGTCATTAGATCTGAAGTTTTATCATACATAACTAGATGAAAGAGTGGAATAGAAATCATTAGATCTGACGTTTTATCATACATAACTAGATCAAAGAGTGGAATAGAAGTCATTAGATCTGAAGTTTTATCATACATAACTAGATGAAAGAGTGGAAAAGAAGTCATTAGATCTGAAGTTTTATCATACATAACTAGATCAAAGAGTGGAATAGAAGTCATTAGATCTGAAGTTTTATCATACATAACTAGATCAAAGAGTGGGATAGAAGTCATTAGATCTGAAGTTTTATCATACATAACTAGATGAAAGAGTAGAATAGAAGTCATTAGATCTGAAGTTTTATCATACATAACTAGATGAAAGAGTGGATTAGAAGTCATTAGATCTGAAGTTTTATAATACATAACTAGATAAAAGAGTGGAATAGAAGTCATTAGATCTGAAGTTTTATCATACGTAACTAGATGAAAGAGTGGAATAGAAGTCGTTAGATCTGAAGTTTTATCATACATAACTAGATCAAAGAGTGGGATAGAAGTCATTAGATCTGAAGTTTTATCATACATAAGTAGATGAAAGAGTGGAATAGAAGTCATTAGATCTGAAGTTTTAGCATACATAACTAGATGAAAGAGTGGAATAGAAGTCATTTGATCTGAAGTTTTATCATACATAACTAGATGAAAGAGTGGATTAGAAGTCATTAGATCTGAAGTTTTATCATACTTAACTAGATCAAAGAGTGGATTAGAAGTCATTAGATCTGAAGTTTTATCATACATAACTAGATGAAAGAGTGGATTAGAAGTCATTAGATCTGAAGTTTTATCATACTTAACTAGATCAAAGAGTGGATTAGAAGTCATTAGATCTGAAGTTTTATAATACATAACTAGATGAAAGAGTGGATTAGAAGTCATTAGATCTGAAGTTTTATCATACATAACTAGATCAAAGAGTGGAATAGAAGTCGTTAGATCTGAAGTTTTATCATACATAACTAGATCAAAGAGTGGAATAGAAGTCATTAGATCTGAAGTTTTATCATACATAACTAGATGAAAGAGTGGAATAGAAGTCATTAGATCTGAAGTTTTATCATACATAACTAGATGAAAGAGTGGAATAGAAGTCATTAGATCTGAAGTTTTATCATACATAACTAGATGAAAGAGTGGAATAGAAGTTATTAGATCTGAAGTTTTATCATACATAACTAGATGAAAGAGTGGAATAGAAGTCGTTAGATCTGAAGTTTTATCATACATAACTAGATGAAAGAATGGAATAGAAGTCGTTAGATCTGAAGTTTTATCATACATAACTAGATGAAAGAGTGGAATAGAAGTCATTAGATCTGAAGTTTTATAATACATAATTAGATGAAAGAGTGGAATAGAAGTCGTTAGATCTGAAGTTTTAACATACATAACTAGATGAAAGAGTGGAATAGAAGTCGTTAGATCTGAAGTTTTATTATACATTACTAGATGAAAGAGTGGAATAGAAGTCATTAGATCTGAAGTTTTATCATACATAACTAGATCAAAGAGTGGAATAGAAGTCGTTAGATCTGAAGTTTTATCATACATAACTAGATCAAAGAGTGGGATAGAAGTCATTAGATCTGAAGTTTTATCATACATAACTAGATGAAAGAGTGGAATAGAAGTCATTAGATCTGAAGTTTTATCATACGTAACTAGATGAAAGAGTGGAATAGAAGTCGTTAGATCTGAAGTTTTATCATACATAACTAGATCAAAGAGTGGAATAGAAGTCGTTAGATCTGAAGTTTTATCATAAATAACTAGATCAAAGTGTGGAATAGAAGTCGTTAGATCTGAAGTTTTATCATACATAACTAGATCAAAGAGTGGAATAGAAGTCATTAGATCTGAAGTTTTATCATACATAACTAGATGAAAGAGTGGAATAGAAGTCGTTAGATCTGAAGTTTTATCATACATAACTAGATCAAAGAGTGGAATAGAAGTCATTAGATCTGAAGTTTTATCATACATAACTAGATGAAAGAGTGGAATAGAAGTCATTAGATCTGAAGTTTTATCATACATAACTAGATGAAAGAGTGGAATAGAAGTCATTAGATCTGAAGTTTTATCATACGTAACTAGATGAAAGAGTGGAATAGAAGTCGTTAGATCTGAAGTTTTATCATACATAACTAGATCAAAGAGTGGGATAGAAGTCATTAGATCTGAAGTTTTATCATACATAAGTAGATGAAAGAGTGGAATAGAAGTCATTAGATCTGAAGTTTTAGCATACATAACTAGATGAAAGAGTGGAATAGAAGTCATTTGATCTGAAGTTTTATCATACATAACTAGATGAAAGAGTGGATTAGAAGTCATTAGATATTAAGTTTTATCATACTTAACTAGATCAAAGAGTGGATTAGAAGTCATTAGATCTGAAGTTTTATCATACATAACTAGATGAAAGAGTGGATTAGAAGTCATTAGATCTGAAGTTTTATCATACTTAACTAGATCAAAGAGTGGATTAGAAGTCATTAGATCTGAAGTTTTATAATACATAACTAGATGAAAGAGTGGATTAGAAGTCATTAGATCTGAAGTTTTATCATACATAACTAGATCAAAGAGTGGAATAGAAGTCGTTAGATCTGAAGTTTTATCATACATAACTAGATCAAAGAGTGGAATAGAAGTCATTAGATCTGAAGTTTTATCATACATAACTAGATGAAAGAGTGGAATAGAAGTCATTAGATCTGAAGTTTTATCATACATAACTAGATGAAAGAGTGGAATAGAAGTCATTAGATCTGAAGTTTTATCATACATAACTAGATGAAAGAGTGGAATAGAAGTTATTAGATCTGAAGTTTTATCATACATAACTAGATGAAAGAGTGGAATAGAAGTCGTTAGATCTGAAGTTTTATCATACATAACTAGATGAAAGAATGGAATAGAAGTCGTTAGATCTGAAGTTTTATCATACATAACTAGATGAAAGAGTGGAATAGAAGTCATTAGATCTGAAGTTTTATAATACATAATTAGATGAAAGAGTGGAATAGAAGTCGTTAGATCTGAAGTTTTAACATACATAACTAGATGAAAGAGTGGAATAGAAGTCGTTAGATCTGAAGTTTTATCATACATTACTAGATGAAAGAGTGGAATAGAAGTCATTAGATCTGAAGTTTTATCATACATAACTAGATCAAAGAGTGGAATAGAAGTCGTTAGATCTGAAGTTTTATCATACATAACTAGATCAAAGAGTGGGATAGAAGTCATTAGATCTGAAGTTTTATCATACATAACTAGATGAAAGAGTGGAATAGAAGTCATTAGATCTGAAGTTTTATCATACGTAACTAGATGAAAGAGTGGAATAGAAGTCGTTAGATCTGAAGTTTTATCATACATAACTAGATCAAAGAGTGGAATAGAAGTCGTTAGATCTGAAGTTTTATCATAAATAACTAGATCAAAGTGTGGAATAGAAGTCGTTAGATCTGAAGTTTTATCATACATAACTAGATCAAAGAGTGGAATAGAAGTCATTAGATCTGAAGTTTTATCATACATAACTAGATGAAAGAGTGGAATAGAAGTCGTTAGATCTGAAGTTTTATCATACATAACTAGATCAAAGAGTGGAATAGAAGTCATTAGATCTGAAGTTTTATCATACATAACTAGATGAAAGAGTGGAATAGAAGTCATTAGATCTGAAGTTTTATCATACATAACTAGATGAAAGAGTGGAATAGAAGTCATTAGATCTGAAGTTTTATAATACATAACTAGATGAAAGAGTGGATTAGAAGTCATTAGATCTGAAGTTTTATCATACGTAACTAGATGAAAGAGTGGATTAGAAGTCGTTAGATCTGAAGTTTTATCATACATAACTAGATCAAAGAGTGGGATAGAAGTCATTAGATCTGAAGTTTTATCATACATAAGTAGATGAAAGAGTGGAATAGAAGTCATTAGATCTGAAGTTTTAGCATATATAACTAGATGAAAGAGTGGAATAGAAGTCATTTGATCTGAAGTTTTATCATACATAACTAGATGAAAGAGTGGAATAGAAGTCATTAGATCTGAAGTTTTATCATACATAACTAGATGAAAGAGTGGATTAGAAGTCATTAGATCTGAAGTTTTATCATACATAACTAGATCAAAGAGTGGAATAGAAGTCGTTAGATCTGAAGTTTTATCATACATAACTAGATGAAAGAGTGGAATAGAAGTCGTTAGATCTGAAGTTTTATAATACATAACTAGATGAAAGAGTGGAATAGAAGTCGTTAGATCTGAAGTTTATCATACATAACTAGATCAAAGAGTGGAATAGAAGTCATTAGATCTGAAGTTTTATCATACATAACTAGATGAAAGAGGGGAATAGAAGTCATTAGATCTGAAGTTTTATCATGCATAACTAGATGAAAGAGTGGAATAGAAGTCGTTAGATCTGAAGTTTTATCATACATAACTAGATCAAAGAGTGGAATAGAAGTCATTAGATCTGAAGTTTTATCATACATAACTAGATGAAAGAGTGGAATAGAAGTCGTTAGATCTGAAGTTTTATCATACATAACTAGATCAAAGAGTGGAATAGAAGTCATTAGATCTGAAGTTTTATCATACATAACTAGATGAAAGAGTGGAATAGAAGTCATTAGATCTGAAGTTTTATCATACATAACTAGATCAAAGAGTGGAATAGAAGTCATTAGATCTGAAGTTTTATAATACATAACTAGATGAAAGAGTGGAATAGAAGTCATTAGATCTGAAGTTTTATCATACGTAACTAGATGAAAGAGTGGAATAGAAGTCGTTAGATCTGAAGTTTTATCATACATAACTAGATCAAAGAGTGGGATAGAAGTCATTAGATCTGAAGTTTTATCATACATAAGTAGATGAAAGAGTGGAATAGAAGTCATTAGATCTGAAGTTTTAGCATACATAACTAGATGAAAGAGTGGAATAGAAGTCATTTGATCTGAAGTTTTATCATACATAACTAGATGAAAGAGTGGAATAGAAGTCATTAGATCTGAAGTTTTATCATACATAACTAGATGAAAGAGTGGATTAGAAGTCATTAGATCTGAAGTTTTATCATACTTAACTAGATCAAAGAGTGGATTAGAAGTCATTAGATCTGAAGTTTTATCATACATAACTAGATGAAAGAGTGGATTAGAAGTCATTAGATCTGAAGTTTTATCATACATAACTAGATCAAAGAGTGGAATAGAAGTCGTTAGATCTGAAGTTTTATCATGCATAACTAGATCAAAGAGTGGAATAGAAGTCATTAGATCTGAAGTTTTATCATACATAACTAGATGAAAGAGTGGAATAGAAGTCATTAGATCTGAAGTTTTATCATACATAACTAGATGAAAGAGTGGAATAGAAGTCATTAGATCTGAAGTTTTATCATACTTTTATCATGCATAACTAGATGAAAGAGTGGAATAGAAGTCGTTAGATCTGAAGTTTTATCATACATAACTAGATCAAAGAGTGGAATAGAAGTCATTAGATCTGAAGTTTTATCATACATAACTAGATGAAAGAGTGGAATAGAAGTCGTTAGATCTGAAGTTTTATCATACATAACTAGATGAAAGAGTTGAATAGAAGTCATTAGATCTGAAGTTTTATCATACATAACTAGATGAAAGAGTGGAATAGAAGTCATTAGATCTGAAGTTTTATCATACATAACTAGATGAAAGAGTGGAATAGAAGTCATTAGATCTGAAGTTTTATAATACATAACTAGATGAAAGAGTGGAATAGAAGTCATTAGATCTGAAGTTTTATCATACGTAACTAGATGAAAGAGTGGAATAGAAGTCATTTGATCTGAAGTTTTATCATACATAACTAGATAAAAGAGTGGAATAGAAGTCATTAGATCTGAAGTTTTATCATACATAACTAGATGAAAGAGTGGATTAGAAGTCATTAGATCTGAAGTTTTATCATACTTAACTAGATCAAAGAGTGGATTAGAAGTCATTAGATCTGAAGTTTTATCATACATAACTAGATGAAAGAGTGGATTACAAGTCATTAGATCTGAAGTTTTATCATACATAACTAGATCAAAGAGTGGAATAGAAGTCGTTAGATCTGAAGTTTTATCATACATAACTAGATGAAAGAGTGGAATAGAAGTCGTTAGATCTGAAGTTTTATAATACATAACTAGATGAAAAAGTGGAATAGAAGTCGTTAGATCTGAAGTTTATCATACATAACTAGATCAAAGAGTGGAATAGAAGTCGTTAGATCTGAAGTTTTATCATACATAACTAGATGAAAGAGTGGAATAGAAGTCATTAGATCTGAAGTTTTATCATACATAACTAGATCAAAGAGTGGAATAGAAGTCATTAGATCTGAAGTTTTATCATATATATCGAGATGAAAGAGTGGAATAGAAGTCATTAGATCTGAAGTTTTATCATACATAACTAGATGAAAGAGTGGAATAGAAGTCGTTAGATCTGAAGTTTTATCATACATAACTAGATGAAAGAGTGGAATAGAAGTCGTTAGATCTGAAGTTTTATCATACGTAACTAGATGAAAGAGTGGAAAAGAAGTCATTAGATCTGAAGTTTTATCATACATAACTAGATGAAAGAGTGGAATAGAAGTCGTTAGATCTGAAGTTTTATCATACGTAACTAGATCAAAGAGTGGAATAGAAGTCATTAGATCTGAAGTTTTATCATACATAACTAGATCAAAGAGTGGGATAGAAGTCATTAGATCTGAAGTTTTATCATACATAAGTAGATGAAAGAGTGGAATAGAAGTCATTAGATCTGAAGTTTTATCATACATAACTAAATCAAAGAGTGGAATAGAAGTCGTTAGATCTGAAGTTTTATCATACATAACTAGATGAAAGAGTGGAATAGAAGTCATTAGATCTGAAGTTTTATCATACATAACTAGATCAAAGAGTGGAATAGAAGTCATTAGATCTGAAGTTTTATCATACATAACTAGATGAAAGAGTGGAATAGAAGTCATTAGATCTGAAGTTTTATCATACATAACTAGATGAAAGAGTGGAATAGAAGTCGTTAGATCTGAAGTTTTATCATACATAACTAGATCAAAGAGTGGAATAGAAGTCGTTAGATCTGAAGTTTTATCATACATAACTAGATCAAAGAGTGGAAAAGAAGTCATTAGATCTGAAGTTTTATCATACATAACTAGATCAAAGAGTGGGATAAAGTCATTAGATCTGAAGTTTTATCATACATAAGTAGATGAAAGAGTGGAATAGAAGTCATTAAATCTGAAGTTTTATCATACATAACTAGATCAAAGAGTGGAATAGAAGTCATTAGATCTGAAGTTTTATCATACATAACTAGATGAAAGAGTGGAATAGAAATCATTAGATCTGACGTTTTATCATACATAACTAGATCAAAGAGTGGAATAGAAGTCATTAGATCTGAAGTTTTATCATACATAACTAGATGAAAGAGTGGAAAAGAAGTCATTAGATCTGAAGTTTTATCATACATAACTAGATCAAAGAGTGGAATAGAAGTCATTAGATCTGAAGTTTTATCATACATAACTAGATCAAAGAGTGGGATAGAAGTCATTAGATCTGAAGTTTTATCATACATAACTAGATGAAAGAGTGGAATAGAAGTCATTAGATCTGAAGTTTTATCATACATAACTAGATGAAAGAGTGGATTAGAAGTCATTAGATCTGAAGTTTTATCATACTTAACTAGATCAAAGAGTGGATTAGAAGTCATTAGATCTGAAGTTTTATCATACATAACTAGATGAAAGAGTGGATTAGAAGTCATTAGATCTGAAGTTTTATCATACATAACTAGATCAAAGAGTGGAATAGAAGTCGTTAGATCTGAAGTTTTATCATGCATAACTAGATCAAAGAGTGGAATAGAAGTCATTAGATCTGAAGTTTTATCATACATAACTAGATGAAAGAGTGGAATAGAAGTCATTAGATCTGAAGTTTTATCATACATAACTAGATGAAAGAGTGGAATAGAAGTCATTAGATCTGAAGTTTTATCATACTTTTATCATGCATAACTAGATGAAAGAGTGGAATAGAAGTCGTTAGATCTGAAGTTTTATCATACATAACTAGATCAAAGAGTGGAATAGAAGTCATTAGATCTGAAGTTTTATCATACATAACTAGATGAAAGAGTGGAATAGAAGTCGTTAGATCTGAAGTTTTATCATACATAACTAGATCAAAGAGTGGAATAGAAGTCATTAGATCTGAAGTTTTATCATACATAACTAGATGAAAGAGTGGAATAGAAGTCATTAGATCTGAAGTTTTATAATACATAACTAGATGAAAGAGTGGAATAGAAGTCATTAGATCTGAAGTTTTATCATACGTAACTAGATGAAAGAGTGGAATAGAAGTCATTTGATCTGAAGTTTTATCATACATAACTAGATGAAAGAGTGGAATAGAAGTCATTAGATCTGAAGTTTTATCATACATAACTAGATGAAAGAGTGGATTAGAAGTCATTAGATCTGAAGTTTTATCATACTTAACTAGATCAAAGAGTGGATTAGAAGTCATTAGATCTGAAGTTTTATCATACATAACTAGATGAAAGAGTGGATTACAAGTCATTAGATCTGAAGTTTTATCATACATAACTAGATCAAAGAGTGGAATAGAAGTCGTTAGATCTGAAGTTTTATCATACATAACTAGAGCAAAGAGTGGAATAGAAGTCATTAGATCTGAAGTTTTATCATATATATCGAGATGAAAGAGTGGAATAGAAGTCATTAGATCTGAAGTTTTATCATACATAACTAGATGAAAGAGTGGAATAGAAGTCGTTAGATCTGAAGTTTTATCATACATAACTAGATGAAAGAGTGGAATAGAAGTCGTTAGATCTGAAGTTTTATCATACGTAACTAGATGAAAGAGTGGAAAAGAAGTCATTAGATCTGAAGTTTTATCATACATAACTAGATGAAAGAGTGGAATAGAAGTCGTTAGATCTGAAGTTTTATCATACGTAACTAGATCAAAGAGTGGAATAGAAGTCATTAGATCTGAAGTTTTATCATACATAACTAGATCAAAGAGTGGGATAGAAGTCATTAGATCTGAAGTTTTATCATACATAAGTAGATGAAAGAGTGGAATAGAAGTCATTAGATCTGAAGTTTTATCATACATAACTAAATCAAAGAGTGGAATAGAAGTCGTTAGATCTGAAGTTTTATCATACATAACTAGATGAAAGAGTGGAATAGAAGTCATTAGATCTGAAGTTTTATCATACATAACTAGATCAAAGAGTGGAATAGAAGTCATTAGATCTGAAGTTTTATCATACATAACTAGATGAAAGAGTGGAATAGAAGTCATTAGATCTGAAGTTTTATCATACATAACTAGATGAAAGAGTGGAATAGAAGTCGTTAGATCTGAAGTTTTATCATACATAACTAGATCAAAGAGTGGAATAGAAGTCGTTAGATCTGAAGTTTTATCATACATAACTAGATCAAAGAGTGGAAAAGAAGTCATTAGATCTGAAGTTTTATCATACATAACTAGATCAAAGAGTGGGATAAAGTCATTAGATCTGAAGTTTTATCATACATAAGTAGATGAAAGAGTGGAATAGAAGTCATTAGATCTGAAGTTTTATCATACATAACTAGATCAAAGAGTGGAATAGAAGTCATTAGATCTGAAGTTTTATCATACATAACTAGATGAAAGAGTGGAATAGAAATCATTAGATCTGACGTTTTATCATACATAACTAGATCAAAGAGTGGAATAGAAGTCATTAGATCTGAAGTTTTATCATACATAACTAGATGAAAGAGTGGAAAAGAAGTCATTAGATCTGAAGTTTTATCATACATAACTAGATCAAAGAGTGGAATAGAAGTCATTAGATCTGAAGTTTTATCATACATAACTAGATCAAAGAGTGGGATAGAAGTCATTAGATCTGAAGTTTTATCATACATAACTAGATGAAAGAGTAGAATAGAAGTCATTAGATCTGAAGTTTTATCATACATAACTAGATGAAAGAGTGGATTAGAAGTCATTAGATCTGAAGTTTTATCATACATAACTAGATCAAAGAGTGGATTACAAGTCATTAGATCTGAAGTTTTATCATACATAACTAGATGAAAGAGTGGATTAGAAGTCATTAGATCTGATGTTTTATCATACATTACTAGATCAAAGAGTGGAATAGAAGTCGTTAGATCTGAAGTTTTATTATACATATCTAGATCAAAGAGTGGAATAGAAGTCATTAGATCTGAAGTTTTATCATACATAACTAGATGAAAGAGTGGAATAGAAGTCATTAGATCTGAAGTTTTATCATACATAACTAGATGAAAGAGTGGAATAGAAGTCATTAGATCTGAAGTTTTATCATACATAACTAGATGAAAGAGTGGATTAGAAGTCATTAGATCTGAAGTTTTATCATACATAACTAGATGAAAGAGTGGATTAGAAGTCATTAGATCTGAAGTTTTATCATACATAACTAGATCAAAGAGTGGAATAGAAGTCATTAGATCTGAAGTTTTATCATACATAACTAGATGAAAGAGTGGAATAGAAGTCATTAGATCTGAAGTTTTATAATACATAACTAGATGAAAGAGTGGAATAGAAGTCATTAGATCTGAAGTTTTATCATACGTAACTAGATGAAAGAGTGGAATAGAAGTCATTTGATCTGAAGTTTTATCATACATAACTAGATGAAAGAGTGGAATAGAAGTCATTAGATCTGAAGTTTTATCATACATAACTAGATGAAAGAGTGGATTAGAAGTCATTAGATCTGAAGTTTTATCATACTTAACTAGATCAAAGAGTGGATTAGAAGTCATTAGATCTGAAGTTTTATCATACATAACTAGATGAAAGAGTGGATTACAAGTCATTAGATCTGAAGTTTTATCATACATAACTAGATCAAAGAGTGGAATAGAAGTCGTTAGATCTGAAGTTTTATCATACATAACTAGATGAAAGAGTGGAATAGAAGTCGTTAGATCTGAAGTTTTATAATACATAACTAGATGAAAGAGTGGAATAGAAGTCGTTAGATCTGAAGTTTATCATACATAACTAGATCAAAGAGTGGAATAGAAGTCGTTAGATCTGAAGTTTTATCATACATAACTAGATGAAAGAGTGGAATAGAAGTCATTAGATCTGAAGTTTTATCATACATAACTAGATCAAAGAGTGGAATAGAAGTCATTAGATCTGAAGTTTTATCATATATATCGAGATGAAAGAGTGGAATAGAAGTCATTAGATCTGAAGTTTTATCATACATAACTAGATGAAAGAGTGGAATAGAAGTCGTTAGATCTGAAGTTTTATCATACATAACTAGATGAAAGAGTGGAATAGAAGTCGTTAGATCTGAAGTTTTATCATACGTAACTAGATGAAAGAGTGGAAAAGAAGTCATTAGATCTGAAGTTTTATCATACATAACTAGATGAAAGAGTGGAATAGAAGTCGTTAGATCTGAAGTTTTATCATACGTAACTAGATCAAAGAGTGGAATAGAAGTCATTAGATCTGAAGTTTTATCATACATAACTAGATCAAAGAGTGGGATAGAAGTCATTAGATCTGAAGTTTTATCATACATAAGTAGATGAAAGAGTGGAATAGAAGTCATTAGATCTGAAGTTTTATCATACATAACTAAATCAAAGAGTGGAATAGAAGTCGTTAGATCTGAAGTTTTATCATACATAACTAGATGAAAGAGTGGAATAGAAGTCATTAGATCTGAAGTTTTATCATACATAACTAGATCAAAGAGTGGAATAGAAGTCATTAGATCTGAAGTTTTATCATACATAACTAGATGAAAGAGTGGAATAGAAGTCATTAGATCTGAAGTTTTATCATACATAACTAGATGAAAGAGTGGAATAGAAGTCGTTAGATCTGAAGTTTTATCATACATAACTAGATCAAAGAGTGGAATAGAAGTCGTTAGATCTGAAGTTTTATCATACATAACTAGATCAAAGAGTGGAAAAGAAGTAATTAGATCTGAAGTTTTATCATACATAACTAGATCAAAGAGTGGGATAAAGTCATTAGATCTGAAGTTTTATCATACATAAGTAGATGAAAGAGTGGAATAGAAGTCATTAGATCTGAAGTTTTATCATACATAACTAGATCAAAGAGTGGAATAGAAGTCATTAGATCTGAAGTTTTATCATACATAACTAGATAAAAGAGTGGAATAGAAATCATTAGATCTGACGTTTTATCATACATAACTAGATCAAAGAGTGGAATAGAAGTCATTAGATCTGAAGTTTTATCATACATAACTAGATGAAAGAGTGGAAAAGAAGTCATTAGATCTGAAGTTTTATCATACATAACTAGATCAAAGAGTGGAATAGAAGTCATTAGATCTGAAGTTTTATCATACATAACTAGATCAAAGAGTGGGATAGAAGTCATTAGATCTGAAGTTTTATCATACATAACTAGATGAAAGAGTAGAATAGAAGTCATTAGATCTGAAGTTTTATCATACATAACTAGATGAAAGAGTGGATTAGAAGTCATTAGATCTGAAGTTTTATCATACATAACTAGATCAAAGAGTGGATTACAAGTCATTAGATCTGAAGTTTTATCATACATAACTAGATGAAAGAGTGGATTAGAAGTCATTAGATCTGATGTTTTATCATACATTACTAGATCAAAGAGTGGAATAGAAGTCGTTAGATCTGAAGTTTTATTATACATATCTAGATCAAAGAGTGGAATAGAAGTCATTAGATCTGAAGTTTTATCATACATAACTAGATGAAAGAGTGGAATAGAAGTCATTAGATCTGAAGTTTTATCATACATAACTAGATGAAAGAGTGGAATAGAAGTCATTAGATCTGAAGTTTTATCATACATAACTAGATGAAAGAGTGGATTAGAAGTCATTAGATCTGAAGTTTTATCATACATAACTAGATGAAAGAGTGGATTAGAAGTCATTAGATCTGAAGTTTTATCATACATAACTAGATCAAAGAGTGGAATAGAAGTCATTAGATCTGAAGTTTTATCATACATAACTAGATGAAAGAGTGGAATAGAAGTCATTAGATCTGAAGTTTTATAATACATAACTAGATGAAAGAGTGGAATAGAAGTCATTAGATCTGAAGTTTTATCATACGTAACTAGATGAAAGAGTGGAATAGAAGTCGTTAGATCTGAAGTTTTATCATACATAACTAGATCAAAGAGTGGGATAGAAGTCATTAGATCTGAAGTTTTATCATAGATAAGTAGATGAAAGAGTGGAATAGAAGTCATTAGATCTAAAGTTTTAGCATACATAACTAGATGAAAGAGTGGAATAGAAGTCATTTGATCTGAAGTTTTATCATACATAACTAGATGAAAGAGTGGATTAGAAGTCATTAGATCTGAAGTTTTATCATACTTAACTAGATCAAAGAGTGGATTAGAAGTCATTAGATCTGAAGTTTTATCATACATAACTAGATGAAAGAGTGGATTAGAAGTCATTAGATCTGAAGTTTTATCATACATAACTAGATCAAAGAGTGGAATAGAAGTCGTTAGATCTGAAGTTTTATCATACATAACTAGATCAAAGAGTGGAATAGAAGTCATTAGATCTGAAGTTTTATCATACATAACTAGATGAAAGAGTGGAATAGAAGTCATTAGATCTAAAGTTTTATCATACATAAATATATGAAAGAGTGGAATTGAAGTCATTAGATCTGAAGTTTTATCATACATACCTAGATGAAAGAGTGGAATAGAAGTCATTAGATCTGAAGTTTTATCATACATAACTAGATGAAAGAGTGGAATAGAAGTCGTTAGATCTGAAGTTTTATCATACATAACTAGATGAAAGAATGGAATAGAAGTCGTTAGATCTGAAGTTTTATCATACATAACTAGATGAAAGAGTGGAATAGAAGTCATTAGATCTGAAGTTTTATAATACATAACTAGATGAAAGAGTGGAATAGAATTCGTTAGATCTGAAGTTTTATCATACATAACTAGATGAAAGAGTGGAATAGAAGTCGTTAGATCTGAAGTTTTATCATACATAACTAGATCAAAGAGTGGAATGGAAGTCGTTAGATCTGAAGTTTTATCATACATATCTAGATCAAAGAGTGGAATAGAAGTCGTTAGATCTGAAGTTTTATCATACATAACTAGATCAAAGAGTGGGATAGAAGTCATTAGATCTGAAGTTTTATCATACATAACTAGATGAAAGAGTGGAATAGAAGTCATTAGATCTGAAGTTTTATCATACGTAACTAGATGAAAGAGTGGAATAGAAGTCGTTAGATCTGAAGTTTTATCATACATAACTAGATCAAAGAGTGGAATAGAAGTCGTTAGATCTGAAGTTTTATCATACATAACTAGATCAAAGAGTGGAATAGAAGTCGTTAGATCTGAAGTTTTATCATACATAACTAGATCAAAGAGTGGAATAGAAGTCATTAGATCTGAAGTTTTATCATACATAACTAGATGAAAGAGGGGAATAGAAGTCATTAGATCTGAAGTTTTATCATGCATAACTAGATGAAAGAGTGGAATAGAAGTCGTTAGATCTGAAGTTTTATCATACATAACTAGATCAAAGAGTGGAATAGAAGTCATTAGATCTGAAGTTTTATCATACATAACTAGATGAAAGAGTGGAATAGAAGTCGTTAGATCTGAAGTTTTATCATACATAACTAGATCAAAGAGTGGAATAGAAGTCATTAGATCTGAAGTTTTATCATACATAACTAGATGAAAGAGTGGAATAGAAGTCATTAGATCTGAAGTTTTATCATACATAACTAGATGAAAGAGTGGAATAGAAGTCATTAGATCTGAAGTTTTATAATACATAACTAGATGAAAGAGTGGAATAGAAGTCATTAGATCTGAAGTTTTATCATACGTAACTAGATGAAAGAGTGGAATAGAAGTCGTTAGATCTGAAGTTTTATCATACATAACTAGATCAAAGAGTGGGATAGAAGTCATTAGATCTGAAGTTTTATCATACATAAGTAGATGAAAGAGTGGAATAGAAGTCATTAGATCTGAAGTTTTAGCATACATAACTAGATGAAAGAGTGGAATAGAAGTCATTTGATCTGAAGTTTTATCATACATAACTAGATGAAAGAGTGGAATAGAAGTCATTAGATCTGAAGTTTTATCATACATAACTAGATGAAAGAGTGGATTAGAAGTCATTAGATCTGAAGTTTTATCATACTTAACTAGATCAAAGAGTGGATTAGAAGTCATTAGATCTGAAGTTTTATCATACATAACTAGATGAAAGAGTGGATTAGAAGTCATTAGATCTGAAGTTTTATCATACATAACTAGATCAAAGAGTGGAATAGAAGTCGTTAGATCTGAAGTTTTATCATGCATAACTAGATCAAAGAGTGGAATAGAAGTCATTAGATCTGAAGTTTTATCATACATAACTAGATGAAAGAGTGGAATAGAAGTCATTAGATCTGAAGTTTTATAATACATAACTAGATGAAAGAGTGGAATAGAAGTCGTTAGATCTGAAGTTTTATCATACATAACTAGATGAAAGAGTGGAATAGAAGTCGTTAGATCTGAAGTTTTATCATACATAACTAGATCAAAGAGTGGAATAGAAGTCGTTAGATCTGAAGTTTTATCATACATAACTAGATCAAAGAGTGGAATAGAAGTCGTTAGATCTGAAGTTTTATCATACATAACTAGATCAAAGAGTGGGATAGAAGTCATTAGATCTGAAGTTTTATCATACGTAACTAGATGAAAGAGTGGAATAGAAGTCGTTAGATCTGAAGTTTTATCATACATAACTAGATCAAAGAGTGGAATAGAAGTCGTTAGATCTGAAGTTTTATCATACATAACTAGATCAAAGAGTGGAATAGAAGTCGTTAGATCTGAAGTTTTATCATACATAACTAGATCAAAGAGTGGAATAGAAGTCATTAGATCTGAAGTTTTATCATACATAACTAGATCAAAGAGTGGAATAGAAGTCGTTAGATCTGAAGTTTTATCATACATAACTAGATGAAAAAGTGGAATAGAAGTCATTAGATCTTAAGTTTTATCATACATAACTAGATCAAAGAGTGGAATAGAAGTCATTAGATCTGAAGTTTTATCATATATATCGAGATGAAAGAGTGGAATAGAAGTCATTAGATCTGAAGTTTTATCATACATAACTAGATGAAAGAGTGGAATAGAAGTCGTTAGATCTGAAGTTTTATCATACATAACTAGATCAAAGAGTGGAATAGAAGTCATTAGATCTGAAGTTTTTTCATACGTAACTAGATGAAAGAGTGGAATAGAAGTCGTTAGATCTGAAGTTTTATCATACGTAACTAGATCAAAGAGTGGAATAGAAGTCATTAGATCTGAAGTTTTATCATACATAACTAGATCAAAGAGTGGGATAGAAGTCATTAGATCTGAAGTTTTATCATACATAACTAGATCAAAGAGTGGAATAGAAGTCATTAGATCTGAAGTTTTATCATACATAACTAGATGAAAGAGTGGAAAAGAAGTCATTAGATCTGAAGTTTTATCATACATAACTAGATCAAAGAGTGGAATAGAAGTCATTAGATCTGAAGTTTTATCATACATAACTAGATCAAAGAGTGGGATAGAAGTCATTAGATCTGAAGTTTTATCATACATAAGTAGATGAAAGAGTGGAATAGAAGTCATTAGATCTGAAGTTTTATCATACATAACTAGATGAAAGAGTAGAATAGAAGTCATTAGATCTGAAGTTTTATCATACATAACTAGATGAAAGAGTGGAATAGAAGTCATTAGATCTGAAGTTTTATCATACATAACTAGATGAAAGAGTGGATTAGAAGTCATTAGATCTGAAGTTTTATCATACATAACTAGATCAAAGAGTGGATTAGAAGTCATTAGATCTGAAGTTTTATCATACATAACTAGATGAAAGAGTGGATTAGAAGTCATTAGATCTGAAGTTTTATCATACATAACTAGATCAAAGAGTGGAATAGAAGTCGTTAGATCTGAATTTTTATTATACATATCTAGATCAAAGAGTGGAATAGAAGTCATTAGATCTGAAAATTTTTCATACATAACTAGATGAAAGAGTGGAATAGAAGTCATTAGATCTGAAGTTTTATCATACATAACTAGATGAAAGAGTGGAATAGAAGTCATTAGATCTGAAGTTTTATCATACATAACTAGATGAAAGAGTGGATTAAAAGTCATTAGATCTGAAGTTTTATCATACATAACTAGATCAAAGAGTGGAATAAATGTCGTTAGATCTGAATTTTTATTATACGTAACTAGATGAAAGAGTGGAATAGAAGTCGTTAGATCTGAAGTTTTATCATACATAACTAGATCAAAGAGTGGGATAGAAGTCATTAGATCTGAAGTTTTATCATACATAAGTAGATGAAAGAGTGAAATAGAAGTCATTAGATCTGAAGTTTTAGCATACATAACTAGATGAAAGAGTGGAATAGAAGTCATTTGATCTGAAGTTTTATCTTACATAACTAGATGAAAGAGTGGAATAGAAGTCATTAGATCTGAAGTTTTATCATACATAACTAGATGAAAGAGTGGATTAGAAGTCAGTAGATCTGAAGTTTTATCATACATAACTAGATGAAAGAGTGGAATAGAAGTTATTAGATCTGAAGTTTTATCATACATAACTAGATGAAAGAGTGGAATAGAAGTCGTTAGATCTGAAGTTTTATCATACATAACTAGATGAAAGAATGGAATAGAAGTCGTTAGATCTGAAGTTTTATCATACATAACTAGATGAAAGAGTGGAATAGAAGTCATTAGATCTGAAGTTTTATAATAAATAATTAGATGAAAGAGTGGAATAGAAGTCGTTAGATCTGAAGTTTTATCATACATAACTAGATGAAAGAGTGGAATAGAAGTCGTTAGATCTGAAGTTTTATCATACATAACTAGATGAAAGAGTGGAATAGAAGTCATTAGATCTGAAGTTTTATCATACATAACTAGATCAAAGAGTGGAATAGAAGTCGTTAGATCTGAAGTTTTATCATACATAACTAGATCAAAGAGTGGGATAGAAGTCATTAGATCTGAAGTTTTATCATACATAACTAGATGAAAGAGTGGAATAGAAGTCATTAGATCTGAAGTTTTATCATACGTAACTAGATGAAAGAGTGGAATAGAAGTCGTTAGATCTGAAGTTTTATCATACATAACTAGATCAAAGAGTGGAATAGAAGTCGTTAGATCTGAAGTTTTATCATAAAAAACTAGATCAAAGAGTGGAATAGAAGTCGTTAGATCTGAAGTTTTATCATACATAACTAGATCAAAGAGTGGAATAGAAGTCATTAGATCTGAAGTTTTATCATACATAACTAGATGAAAGAGGGGAATAGAAGTCATTAGATCTGAAGTTTTATCATGCATAACTAGATGAAAGAGTGGAATAGAAGTCGTTAGATCTGAAGTTTTATCATACGTAACTAGATCAAAGAGTGGAATAGAAGTCATTAGATCTGAAGTTTTATCATACATAACTAGATCAAAGAGTGGGATAGAAGTCATTAGATCTGAAGTTTTATCATACATAAGTAGATGAAAGAGTGGAATAGAAGTCATTAGATCTGAAGTTTTATCATACATAACTAAATCAAAGAGTGGAATAGAAGTCGTTAGATCTGAAGTTTTATCATACATAACTAGATGAAAGAGTGGAATAGAAGTCATTAGATCTGAAATTTTATCATACATAACTAGATCAAAGAGTGGAATAGAAGTCATTAGATCTGAAGTTTTATCATACATAACTAGATGAAAGAGTGGAATAGAAGTCATTAGATCTGAAGTTTTATCATACATAACTAGATGAAAGAGTGGAATAGAAGTCGTTAGATCTGAAGTTTTATCATACATAACTAGATCAAAGAGTGGAATAGAAGTCGTTAGATCTGAAGTTTTATCATACATAACTATATCAAAGAGTGGAAAAGAAGTCATTAGATCTGAAGTTTCATCATACATAACTAGATCAAAGAGTGGGATAAAGTCATAAGATCTGAAGTTTTATCATACATAAGTAGATGAAAGAGTGGAATAGAAGTCATTAGATCTGAAGTTTTATCATACATAACTAGATCAAAGAGTGGAATAGAAGTCATTAGATCTGAAGTTTTATCATACATAACTAGATGAAAGAGTGGAATAGAAGTCATTAGATCTGAAGTTTTATCATACATAACTAGATCAAAGAGTGGAATAGAAGTCATTAGATCTGAAGTTTTATCATACATAACTAGATCAAAGAGTGGAATAGAAGTCATTAGATCTGAAGTTTTATCATACATAACTAGATGAAAGAGTGGAATAGAAGTCGTTAGATCTGAAGTTTTATAATACATAACCAGATGAAAGAGTGGAATAGAAGTCGTTAGATCTGAAGTTTTATCATACATAACTAGATCAAAGAGTGGAATAGAAGTCGTTAGATCTGAAGTTTTATCATACATAACTAGATGAAAGAGTGGAATAGAAGTCATTAGATCTTAAGTTTTATCATACATAACTAGATCAAAGAGTGGAATAGAAGTCATTAGATCTGAAGTTTTATCATATATATCGAGATGAAAGAGTGGAATAGAAGTCATTAGATCTGAAGTTTTATCATACATAACTAGATGAAAGAGTGGAATAGAAGTCGTTAGATCTGAAGTTTTATCATACATAATTAGATCAAAGAGTGGAATAGAAGTCGTTAGATCTGAAGTTTTATCATACGTAACTAGATGAAAGAGTGGAAAAGAAGTCATTAGATCTGAAGTTTTATCATACATAACTAGATGAAAGAGTGGAATAGAAGTCGTTAGATCTGAAGTTTTATCATACGTAACTAGATCAAAGAGTGGAATAGAAGTCATTAGATCTGAAGTTTTATCATACATAACTAGATCAAAGAGTGGGATAGAAGTCATTAGATCTGAAGTTTTATCATACATAAGTAGATGAAAGAGTGGAATAGAAGTCGTTAGATCTGAAGTTTTATCATACATAACTAGATCAAAGAGTGGAATAGAAGTCGTTAGATCTGAAAATTTATCATACATAACTAGATCAAAGAGTGGAAAAGAAGTCATTAGATCTGAAGTTTTATCATACATAACTAGATCAAAGAGTGGGATAAAGTCATTAGATCTGAAGTTTTATCATACATAAGTAGTTGAAAGAGTGGAATAGAAGTCATTAGATCTGAAGTTTTATCATACATAACTAGATCAAAGAGTGGAATAGAAGTCATTAGATCTGAAGTTTTATCATACATAACTAGATGAAAGAGTGGAATAGAAGTCATTAGATCTGAAGTTTTATCATACATAACTAGATCAAAGAGTGGAATAGAAGTCATTAGATCTGAAGTTTTATCATACATAACTAGATGAAAGAGTGGAAAAGAAATCATTAGATCTGAAGTTTTATCATACATAACTAGATCAAAGAGTGGAATAGAAGTCATTAGATCTGAAGTTTTATCATACATAACTAGATGAAAGAGTAGAATAGAAGTCATTAGATCTGAAGTTTTATCATACATAACTAGATGAAAGAGTGGAATAGAAGTCATTAGATCTGAAGTTTTATCATACATAACTAGATGAAAGAGTGGATTAGAAGTCATTAGATCTGAAGTTTTATCATACATAACTAGATCAAAGAGTGGAATAGAAGTCGTTAGATCTGAAGTTTTATCATACATAACTAGATCAAAGAGTGGAATAGAAGTCATTAGATCTGAAGTTTTATCATACATAACTAGATGAAAGAGGGGAATAGAAGTCATTTGATCTGAAGTTTTATCATGCATAACTAGATGAAAGAGTGGAATAGAAGTCGTTAGATCTGAAGTTTTATCATACATAACTAGATCAAAGAGTGGAATAGAAGTCATTAGATCTGAAGTTTTATCATACATAACTAGATGAAAGAGTGGAATAGAAGTCGTTAGATCTGAAGTTTTATCATACATAACTAGATCAAAGAGTGGAATAGAAGTCATTAGATCTGAAGTTTTATCATACATAACTAGATGAAAGAGTGGAATAGAAGTCATTAGATCTGAAGTTTTATCATACATAACTAGATGAAAGAGTGGAATAGAAGTCATTAGATCTGAAGTTTTATAATACATAACTAGATGAAAGAGTGGATTAGAAGTCATTAGATCTGAAGTTTTATCATACGTAACTAGATGAAAGAGTGGAATAGAAGTCGTTAGATCTGAAGTTTTATCATACATAACTAGATCAAAGAGTGGGATAGAAGTCATTAGATCTGAAGTTTTATCATACATAAGTAGATGAAAGAGTGGAATAGAAGTCATTAGATCTGAAGTTTTAGCATACATAACTAGATGAAAGAGTGGAATAGAAGTCATTTGATCTGAAGTTTTATCATACATAACTAGATGAAAGAGTGGAATAGAAGTCATTAGATCTGAAGTTTTATCATACATAACTAGATGAAAGAGTGTATTAGAAGTCATTAGATCTGAAGTTTTATCATACTTAACTAGATCAAAGAGTGGATTAGAAGTCATTAGATCTGAAGTTTTATCATACATAAGTAGATGAAAGAGTGGAATAGAAGTCATTAGATCTGAAGTTTTATCATACATAACTAGATCAAAGAGTGGAATAGAAGTCATTAGATCTGAAGTTTTATCATACATAACTAGATGAAAGAGTGGAATAGAAGTCATTAGATCTGAAGTTTTATCATACATAACTAGATCAAAGAGTGGAATAGAAGTCATTAGATCTGAAGTTTTATCATACATAACTAGATGAAAGAGTGGAAAAGAAGTCATTAGATCTGAAGTTTTATCATACATAACTAGATCAAAGAGTGGAATAGAAGTCATTAGATCTGAAGTTTTATCATATATATCGAGATGAAAGAGTGGAATAGAAGTCATTAGATCTGAAGTTTTATCATACATAACTAGATGAAAGAGTGGAATAGAAGTCGTTAGATCTGAAGTTTTATCATACATAACTAGATCAAAGAGTGGAATAGAAGTCGTTAGATCTGAAGTTTTATCATACATAAGTAGATGAAAGAGTGGAATAGAAGTCATTAGATCTGAAGTTTTATCATACATAACTAGATCAAAGAGTGGAATAGAAGTCATTAGATCTGAAGTTTTATCATACATAACTAGATCAAAGAGTGGAATAGAAGTCATTAGATCTGAAGTTTTATCATACATAACTAGATCAAAGAGTGGGATAGAAGTCATTAGATCTGAAGTTTTATCATACATAAGTAGATGAAAGAGTGGAATAGAAGTCATTAGATCTGAAGTTTTATCATACATAACTAAATCAAAGAGTGGAATAGAAGTCGTTAGATCTGAAGTTTTATCATACATAACTAGATGAAAGAGTGGAATAGAAGTCATTAGATCTGAAGTTTTATCATACATAACTAGATCAAAGAGTGGAATAGAAGTCATTAGATCTGAAGTTTTATCATACATAACTAGATGAAAGAGTGGAATAGAAGTCATTAGATCTGAAGTTTTATCATACATAACTAGATCAAAGAGTGGAAAAGAAGTCATTAGATCTGAAGTTTTATCATACATAACTAGATCAAAGAGTGGGATAAAGTCATTAGATCTGAAGTTTTATCATACATAACTAGATCAAAGAGTGGAATAGAAGTCATTAGATCTGAAGTTTTATCATACATAACTAGATGAAAGAGTGGAATAGAAGTCATTAGATCTGAAGTTTTATCATACATAACTAGATCAAAGAGTGGAATAGAAGTCATTAGATCTGAAGTTTTATCATACATAACTAGATCAAAGAGTGGAATAGAAGTCATTAGATCTGAAGTTTTATCATACATAACTAGATGAAAGAGTGGAATAGAAGTCGTTAGATCTGAAGTTTTAAAATACATAACTAGATGAAAGAGTGGAATAGAAGTCGTTAGATCTGAAGTTTTATCATACATAACTAGATCAAAGAGTGGAATAGAAGTCGTTAGATCTGAAGTTTTATCATACATAACTAGATGAAAGAGTGGAATAGAAGTCATTAGATCTTAAGTTTTATCATACATAACTAGATCAAAGAGTGGAATAGAAGTCATTAGATCTGAAGTTTTATCATATATATCGAGATGAAAGAGTGGAATAGAAGTCATTAGATCTGAAGTTTTATCATACATAACTAGATGAAAGAGTGGAATAGAAGTCGTTAGATCTGAAGTTTTATCATACATAACTAGATCAAAGAGTGGAATAGAAGTCGTTAGATCTGAAGTTTTATCATACGTAACTAGATGAAAGAGTGGAAAAGAAGTCATTAGATCTGAAGTTTTATCATACATAACTAGATGAAAGAGTGGAATAGAAGTCGTTAGATCTGAAGTTTTATCATACGTAACTAGATCAAAGAGTGGAATAGAAGTCATTAGATCTGAAGTTTTATCATACAAAACTAGATCAAAGAGTGGGATAGAAGTCATTAGATCTGAAGTTTTATCATACATAAGTAGATGAAAGAGTGGAATAGAAGTCGTTAGATCTGAAGTTTTATCATACATAACTAGATCAAAGAGTGGAATAGAAGTCGTTAGATCTAAAGTTTTATCATACATAACTAGATCAAAGAGTGGAAAAGAAGTCATTAGATCTGAAGTTTTATCATACATAACTAGATCAAAGTGTGGGATAAAGTCATTAGATCTGAAGTTTTATCATACATAAGTAGTTGAAAGAGTGGAATAGAAGTCATTAGATCTGAAGTTTTATCATACATAACTAGATCAAAGAGTGGAATAGAAGTCATTAGATCTGAAGTTTTATCATACATAACTAGATGAAAGAGTGGAATAGAAGTCATTAGATCTGAAGTTTTATCATACATAACTAGATCAAAGAGTGGAATAGAAGTCATTAGATCTGAAGTTTTATCATACATAACTAGATGAAAGAGTGGAAAAGAAGTCATTAGATCTGAAGTTTTATCATACATAACTAGATCAAAGAGTGGAATAGAAGTCATTAGATCTGAAGTTTTATCATACATAACTAGATCAAAGAGTGGGATAGAAGTCATTAGATCTGAAGTTTTATCATACATAAGTAGATGAAAGAGTGGAATAGAAGTCATTAGATCTGAAGTTTTATCATACATAACTAGATGAAAGAGTAGAATAGAAGTCATTAGATCTGAAGTTTTATCATACATAACTAGATGAAAGAGTGGAATAGAAGTCATTAGATCTGAAGTTTTATCATACATAACTAGATGAAAGAGTGGATTAGAAGTCATTAGATCTGAAGTTTTATCATACATAACTAGATCAAAGAGTGGATTAGAAGTCATTAGATCTGAAGTTATATCATACATAACTAGATGAAAGAGTGGAATAGAAGTCATTAGATCTCAAGTTTTATCATACATAACTAGATCAAAGAGTGGAATAGAAGTCGTTAGATCTGAATTTTTATTATACATATCTAGATCAAAGAGTGGAATAGAAGTCATTAGATCTGAAGTTTTATCATACATAACTAGATGAAAGAGTAGAATAGAAGTCATTAGATCTGAAGTTTTATCATACATAACTAGATGAAAGAGTGGAATAGAAGTCATTAGATCTGAAGTTTTATCATACATAACTAGATGAAAGAGTGGATTAAAAGTCATTAGATCTGAAGTTTTATCATACATAACTAGATCAAAGAGTGGAATAGAAGTCGTTAGATCTGAAGTTTTATCATACATAACTAGATCAAAGAGTGGAATAGAAGTCATTAGATCTGAAGTTTTATCATACATAAATAGATGAAAGAGGGGAATAGAAGTCATTAGATCTGAAGTTTTATCATGCATAACTAGATGAAAGAGTGGAATAGAAGTCGTTAGATCTGAAGTTTTATCATACATAACTAGATCAAAGAGTGGAATAGAAGTCATTAGATCTGAAGTTTTATCATACATAACTAGATGAAAGAGTGGAATAGAAGTCGTTAGATCTGAAGTTTTATCATACATAACTAGATCAAAGAGTGGAATAGAAGTCATTAGATCTGAAGTTTTATCATACATAACTAGATGAAAGAGTGGAATAGAAGTCATTAGATCTGAAGTTTTATCATACATAACTAGATGAAAGAGTGGAATAGAAGTCATTAGATCTGAAGTTTTATAATACATAACTAGATGAAAGAGTGGATTAGAAGTCATTAGATCTGAAGTTTTATCATACGTAACTAGATGAAAGAGTGGAATAGAAGTCGTTAGATCTGAAGTTTTATCATACATAACTAGATCAAAGAGTGGGATAGAAGTCATTAGATCTGAAGTTTTATCATACATAAGTAGATGAAAGAGTGGAATAGAAGTCATTAGATCTGAAGTTTTAGCATACATAACTAGATGAAAGAGTGGAATAGAAGTCATTTGATCTGAAGTTTTATCATACATAACTAGATGAAAGAGTGGAATAGAAGTCATTAGATCTGAAGTTTTATCATACATAACTAGATGAAAGAGTGGATTAGAAGTCATTAGATCTGAAGTTTTATAATACTTAACTAGATCAAAGAGTGGATTAGAAGTCATTAGATCTGAAGTTTTATCATACATAAGTAGATGAAAGAGTGGAATAGAAGTCATTAGATCTGAAGTTTTATCATACATAACTAGATCAAAGAGTGGAATAGAAGTCATTAGATCTGAAGTTTTATCATACATAACTAGATGAAAGAGTGGAATAGAAGTCATTAGATCTGAAGTTTTATCATACATAACTAGATCAAAGAGTGGAATAGAAGTCATTAGATCTGAAGTTTTATCATACATAACTAGATGAAAGAGTGGAAAAGAAGTCATTAGATCTGAAGTTTTATCATACATAACTAGATCAAAGAGTGGAATAGAAGTCATTAGATCTGAAGTTTTATCATATATATCGAGATGAAAGAGTGGAATAGAAGTCATTAGATCTGAAGTTTTATCATACATAACTAGATGAAAGAGTGGAATAGAAGTCGTTAGATCTGAAGTTTTATCATACATAACTAGATCAAAGAGTGGAATAGAAGTCGTTAGATCTGAAGTTTTATCATACGTAACTAGATGAAAGAGTGGAAAACAAGTCATTAGATCTGAAGTTTTATCATACATAACTAGATGAAAGAGTGGAATAGAAGTCGTTAGATCTGAAGTTTTATCATACGTAACTAGATCAAAGAGTGGAATAGAAGTCATTAGATCTGAAGTTTTATCATACATAACTAGATCAAAGAGTGGGATAGAAGTCATTAGATCTGAAGTTTTATCATACATAAGTAGATGAAAGAGTGGAATAGAAGTCATTAGATCTGAAGTTTTATCATACATAACTAAATCAAAGAGTGGAATAGAAGTCGTTAGATCTGAAGTTTTATCATACATAACTAGATGAAAGAGTGGAATAGAAGTCATTAGATCTGAAGTTTTATCATACATAACTAGATCAAAGAGTGGAATAGAAGTCATTAGATCTGAAGTTTTATCATACATAACTAGATGAAAGAGTGGAATAGAAGTCATTAGATCTGAAGTTTTATCATACATAACTAGATGAAAGAGTGGAATAGAAGTCGTTAGATCTGAAGTTTTATCATACATAACTAGATCAAAGAGTGGAATAGAAGTCGTTAGATCTGAAGTTTTATCATACATAACTAGATCAAAGAGTGGAAAAGAAGTCATTAGATCTGAAGTTTTATCATACATAACTAGATCAAAGAGTGGGATAATGTCATTAGATCTGAAGTTTTATCATACATAAGTAGATGAAAGAGTGGAATAGAAGTCATTAGATCTGAAGTTTTATCATACATAACTAGATCAAAGAGTGGAATAGAAGTCATTAGATCTGAAGTTTTATCATACATAACTAGATGAAAGAGTGGAATAGAAGTCATTAGATCTGAAGTTTTATCATACATAACTAGATCAAAGAGTGGAATAGAAGTCATTAGATCTGAAGTTTTATCATACATAACTAGATGAAAGAGTGGAAAAGAAGTCATTAGATCTGAAGTTTTATCATACATAACTAGATCAAAGAGTGGAATAGAAGTCATTAGATCTGAAGTTTTATCATATATATCGAGATGAAAGAGTGGAATAGAAGTCATTAGATCTGAAGTTTTATCATACATAACTAGATGAAAGAGTGGAATAGAAGTCGTTAGATCTGAAGTTTTATCATACATAACTAGATCAAAGAGTGGAATAGAAGTCGTTAGATCTGAAGTTTTATCATACGTAACTAGATGAAAGAGTGGAAAACAAGTCATTAGATCTGAAGTTTTATCATACATAACTAGATGAAAGAGTGGAATAGAAGTCGTTAGATCTGAAGTTTTATCATACGTAACTAGATCAAAGAGTGGAATAGAAGTCATTAGATCTGAAGTTTTATCATACATAACTAGATCAAAGAGTGGGATAGAAGTCATTAGATCTGAAGTTTTATCATACATAAGTAGATGAAAGAGTGGAAAAGAAGTCATTAGATCTGAAGTTTTATCATACATAACTAAATCAAAGAGTGGAATAGAAGTCGTTAGATCTGAAGTTTTATCATACATAACTAGATGAAAGAGTGGAATAGAAGTCATTAGATCTGAAGTTTTATCATACATAACTAGATCAAAGAGTGGAATAGAAGTCATTAGATCTGAAGTTTTATCATACATAACTAGATGAAAGAGTGGAATAGAAGTCATTAGATCTGAAGTTTTATCATACATAACTAGATGAAAGAGTGGAATAGAAGTCGTTAGATCTGAAGTTTTATCATACATAACTAGATCAAAGAGTGGAATAGAAGTCGTTAGATCTGAAGTTTTATCATACATAACTAGATCAAAGAGTGGAAAAGAAGTCATTAGATCTGAAGTTTTATCATACATAACTAGATCAAAGAGTGGGATAAAGTCATTAGATCTGAAGTTTTATCATACATAAGTAGATGAAAGAGTGGAATAGAAGTCATTAGATCTGAAGTTTTATCATACATAACTAGATCAAAGAGTGGAATAGAAGTCATTAGATCTGAAGTTTTATCATACATAACTAGATGAAAGAGTGGAATAGAAGTCATTAGATCTCAAGTTTTATCATACATAACTAGATCAAAGAGTGGAATAGAAGTCATTAGATCTGAAGTTTTATCATACATAACTAGATCAAAGAGTGGAATAGAAGTCATTAGATCTGAAGTTTTATCATATATATCGAGATGAAAGAGTGGAATAGAAGTCATTAAATCTGAAGTTTTATCATACATAACTAGATGAAAGAGTGGAATAGAAGTCGTTAGATCTGAAGTTTTATCATACATAACTAGATCAAAGAGTGGAATAGAAGTCGTTAGATCTGAAGTTTTATCATACGTAACTAGATGAAAGAGTGGAAAACAAGTCATTAGATCTGAAGTTTTATCATACATAACTAGATGAAAGAGTGGAATAGAAGTCGTTAGATCTGAAGTTTTATCATACGTAACTAGATCAAAGAGTGGAATAGAAGTCATTAGATCTGAAGTTTTATCATACATAACTAGATCAAAGAGTGGGATAGAAGTCATTAGATCTGAAGTTTTATCATACATAAGTAGATGAAAGAGTGGAATAGAAGTCATTAGATCTGAAGTTTTATCATACATAACTAAATCAAAGAGTGGAATAGAAGTCGTTAAATCTGAAGTTTTATCATACATAACTAGATGAAAGAGTGGAATAGAAGTCATTAGATCTGAAGTTTTATCATACATAACTAGATCAAAGAGTGGAATAGAAGTCATTAGATCTGAAGTTTTATCATACATAACTTGATGAAAGAGTGGAATAGAAGTCATTAGATCTGAAGTTTTATCATACATAACTAGATCAAAGAGTGGAATAGAAGTCGTTAGATCTGAAGTTTTATCATACATAACTAGATGAAAGAGTGGAATAGAAGTCATTAGATCTGAAGTTTTATCATACATAACTAGATCAAAGAGTGGAATAGAAGTCATTAGATCTGAAGTTTTATCATACATAACTAGATCAAAGAGTGGAATAGAAGTCATTAGATCTGAAGTTTTATCATACATAACTAGATGAAAGAGTGGAATAGAAGTCGTTAGATCTGAAGTTTTATAATACATAACTAGATCAAAGAGTGGAATAGAAGTCGTTAGATCTGAAGTTTTATCATACATAACTAGATCAAAGAGTGGAATAGAAGTCGTTAGATCTGAAGTTTTATCATACATAACTAGATGAAAAAGTGGAATAGAAGTCATTAGATCTTAAGTTTTATCATACATAACTAGATCAAAGAGTGGAATAGAAGTCATTAGATCTGAAGTTTTATCATATATATCGAGATGAAAGAGTGGAATAGAAGTCATTAGATCTGAAGTTTTATCATACATAACTAGATGAAAGAGTGGAATAGAAGTCGTTAGATCTGAAGTTTTATCATACATAACTAGATCAAAGAGTGGAATAGAAGTCATTAGATCTGAAGTTTTATCATACATAACTAGATGAAAGAGTGGAATAGAAGTCGTTAGATCTGAAGTTTTATCATACGTAACTAGATCAAAGAGTGGAATAGAAGTCATTAGATCTGAAGTTTTATCATACATAACTAGATCAAAGAGTGGGATAGAAGTCATTAGATCTGAAGTTTTATCATACATAAGTAGATGAAAGAGTGGAATAGAAGTCGTTAGATCTGAAGTTTTATCATACATAACTAGATCAAAAAGTGGAATAGAAGTCGTTAGATCTGAAGTTTTATCATACATAACTAGATCAAAGAGTGGAAAAGAAGTCATTAGATCTGAAGTTTTATCATACATAACTAGATCAAAGAGTGGGATAAAGTCATTAGATCTGAAGTTTTATCATACATAAGTAGTTGAAAGAGTGGAATAGAAGTCATTAGATCTGAAGTTTTATCATACATAACTAGATCAAAGAGTGGAATAGAAGTCATTAGATCTGAAGTTTTATCATACATAACTAGATGAAAGAGTGGAATAGAAGTCATTAGATCTGAAGTTTTATCATACATAACTAGATGAAAGAGTGGAATAGAAGTCATTAGATCTGAAGTTTTATCATACATAACTAGATGAAAGAGTGGAATAGAAGTCATTAGATCTGAAGTTTTATAATACATAACTAGATGAAAGAGTGGATTAGAAGTCATTAGATCTGAAGTTTTATCATACGTAACTAGATGAAAGAGTGGAATAGAAGTCGTTAGATCTGAAGTTTTATCATACATAACTAGATCAAAGAGTGGGATAGAAGTCATTAGATCTGAAGTTTTATCATACATAAGTAGATGAAAGAGTGGAATAGAAGTCATTAGATCTGAAGTTTTAGCATACATAACTAGATGAAAGAGTGGAATAGAAGTCATTTGATCTGAAGTTTTATCATACATAACTAGATGAAAGAGTGGAATAGAAGTCATTAGATCTGAAGTTTTATCATACATAACTAGATGAAAGAGTGGATTAGAAGTCATTAGATCTGAAGTTTTATCATACTTAACTAGATCAAAGAGTGGATTAGAAGTCATTAGATCTGAAGTTTTATCATACATAAGTAGATGAAAGAGTGGAATAGAAGTCATTAGATCTGAAGTTTTATCATACATAACTAGATCAAAGAGTGGAATAGAAGTCATTAGATCTGAAGTTTTATCATACATAACTAGATGAAAGAGTGGAATAGAAGTCATTAGATCTGAAGTTTTATCATACATAACTAGATCAAAGAGTGGAATAGAAGTCATTAGATCTGAAGTTTTATCATACATAACTAGATGAAAGAGTGGAAAAGAAGTCATTAGATCTGAAGTTTTATCATACATAACTAGATCAAAGAGTGGAATAGAAGTCATTAGATCTGAAGTTTTATCATATATATCGAGATGAAAGAGTGGAATAGAAGTCATTAGATCTGAAGTTTTATCATACATAACTAGATGAAAGAGTGGAATAGAAGTCGTTAGATCTGAAGTTTTATCATACATAACTTGATCAAAGAGTGGAATAGAAGTCGTTAGATCTGAAGTTTTATCATACGTAACTAGATGAAAGAGTGGAAAACAAGTCATTAGATCTGAAGTTTTATCATACATAAGTAGATGAAAGAGTGGAATAGAAGTCATTAGATCTGAAGTTTTATCATACATAAGTAGATGAAAGAGTGGAATAGAAGTCATTAGATCTGAAGTTTTATCATACATAACTAAATCAAAGAGTGGAATAGAAGTCGTTAAATCTGAAGTTTTATCATACATAACTAGATGAAAGAGTGGAATAGAAGTCATTAGATCTGAAGTTTTATAATACATAACTAGATGAAAGAGTGGATTAGAAGTCATTAGATCTGAAGTTTTATCATACATAACTAGATCAAAGAGTGGAATAGAAGTCGTTAGATCTGAAGTTTTATCATACATAACTAGATCAAAGAGTGGAATAGAAGTCATTAGATCTGAAGTTTTATCATACATAACTAGATGAAAGAGTGGAATAGAAGTCATTAGATCTGAAGTTTTATCATACATAACTAGATGAAAGAGTGGAATAGAAGTCATTAGATCTGAAGTTTTATCATACATAACTAGATGAAAGAGTGGAATAGAAGTTATTAGATCTGAAGTTTTATCATACATAACTAGATGAAAGAGTGGAATAGAAGTCGTTAGATCTGAAGTTTTATCATACATAACTAGATGAAAGAATGGAATAGAAGTCGTTAGATCTGAAGTTTTATCATACATAACTAGATGAAAGAGTGGAATAGAAGTCATTAGATCTGAAGTTTTATAATACATAATTAGATGAAAGAGTGGAATAGAAGTCGTTAGATCTGAAGTTTTAACATACATAACTAGATGAAAGAGTGGAATAGAAGTCGTTAGATCTGAAGTTTTATCATACATTACTAGATGAAAGAGTGGAATAGAAGTCATTAGATCTGAAGTTTTATCATACATAACTAGATCAAAGAGTGGAATAGAAGTCGTTAGATCTGAAGTTTTATCATACATAACTAGATCAAAGAGTGGGATAGAAGTCATTAGATCTGAAGTTTTATCATACATAACTAGATGAAAGAGTGGAATAGAAGTCATTAGATCTGAAGTTTTATCATACGTAACTAGATGAAAGAGTGGAATAGAAGTCGTTAGATCTGAAGTTTTATCATACATAACTAGATCAAAGAGTGGAATAGAAGTCGTTAGATCTGAAGTTTTATCATAAATAACTAGATCAAAGTGTGGAATAGAAGTCGTTAGATCTGAAGTTTTATCATACATAACTAGATCAAAGAGTGGAATAGAAGTCATTAGATCTGAAGTTTTATCATACATAACTAGATGAAAGAGTGGAATAGAAGTCGTTAGATCTGAAGTTTTATCATACATAACTAGATCAAAGAGTGGAATAGAAGTCATTAGATCTGAAGTTTTATCATACATAACTAGATGAAAGAGTGGAATAGAAGTCATTAGATCTGAAGTTTTATCATACATAACTAGATGAAAGAGTGGAATAGAAGTCATTAGATCTGAAGTTTTATAATACATAACTAGATGAAAGAGTGGATTAGAAGTCATTAGATCTGAAGTTTTATCATACGTAACTAGATGAAAGAGTGGATTAGAAGTCGTTAGATCTGAAGTTTTATCATACATAACTAGATCAAAGAGTGGGATAGAAGTCATTAGATCTGAAGTTTTATCATACATAAGTAGATGAAAGAGTGGAATAGAAGTCATTAGATCTGAAGTTTTAGCATACATAACTAGATGAAAGAGTGGAATAGAAGTCATTTGATCTGAAGTTTAATCATACATAACTAGATGAAAGAGTGGAATAGAAGTCATTAGATCTGAAGTTTTATCATACATAACTAGATGAAAGAGTGGATTAGAAGTCATTAGATCTGAAGTTTTATCATACTTAACTAGATCAAAGAGTGGATTAGAAGTCATTAGATCTGAAGTTTTATCATACATAACTAGATGAAAGAGTGGATTACAAGTCATTAGATCTGAAGTTTTATCATACATAACTAGATCAAAGAGTGGAATAGAAGTCGTTAGATCTGAAGTTTTATCATACATAACTAGATGAAAGAGTGGAATAGAAGTCGTTAGATCTGAAGTTTTATAATACATAACTAGATGAAAGAGTGGAATAGAAGTCGTTAGATCTGAAGTTTATCATACATAACTAGATCAAAGAGTGGAATAGAAGTCATTAGATCTGAAGTTTTAGCATACATAACTAGATGAAAGAGTGGAATAGAAGTCATTTGATCTGAAGTTTAATCATACATAACTAGATGAAAGAGTGGAATAGAAGTCATTAGATCTGAAGTTTTATCATACATAACTAGATGAAAGAGTGGATTAGAAGTCATTAGATCTGAAGTTTTATCATACTTAACTAGATCAAAGAGTGGATTAGAAGTCATTAGATCTGAAGTTTTATCATACATAACTAGATGAAAGAGTGGATTACAAGTCATTAGATCTGAAGTTTTATCATACATAACTAGATCAAAGAGTGGAATAGAAGTCGTTAGATCTGAAGTTTTATCATACATAACTAGATGAAAGAGTGGAATAGAAGTCGTTAGATCTGAAGTTTTATCATACATAACTAGATGAAAGAGGGGAATAGAAGTCATTAGATCTGAAGTTTTATCATGCATAACTAGATGAAAGAGTGGAATAGAAGTCGTTAGATCTGAAGTTTTATCATACATAACTAGATCAAAGAGTGGAATAGAAGTCATTTGATCTGAAGTTTAATCATACATAACTAGATGAAAGAGTGGAATAGAAGTCATTAGATCTGAAGTTTTATCATACATAACTAGATGAAAGAGTGGATTAGAAGTCATTAGATCTGAAGTTTTATCATACTTAACTAGATCAAAGAGTGGATTAGAAGTCATTAGATCTGAAGTTTTATCATACATAACTAGATGAAAGAGTGGATTACAAGTCATTAGATCTGAAGTTTTATCATACATAACTAGATCAAAGAGTGGAATAGAAGTCGTTAGATCTGAAGTTTTATCATACATAACTAGATGAAAGAGTGGAATAGAAGTCGTTAGATCTGAAGTTTTATAATACATAACTAGATGAAAGAGTGGAATAGAAGTCGTTAGATCTGAAGTTTATCATACATAACTAGATCAAAGAGTGGAATAGAAGTCATTAGATCTGAAGTTTTAGCATACATAACTAGATGAAAGAGTGGAATAGAAGTCATTTGATCTGAAGTTTAATCATACATAACTAGATGAAAGAGTGGAATAGAAGTCATTAGATCTGAAGTTTTATCATACATAACTAGATGAAAGAGTGGATTAGAAGTCATTAGATCTGAAGTTTTATCATACTTAACTAGATCAAAGAGTGGATTAGAAGTCATTAGATCTGAAGTTTTATCATACATAACTAGATGAAAGAGTGGATTACAAGTCATTAGATCTGAAGTTTTATCATACATAACTAGATCAAAGAGTGGAATAGAAGTCGTTAGATCTGAAGTTTTATCATACATAACTAGATGAAAGAGTGGAATAGAAGTCGTTAGATCTGAAGTTTTATCATACATAACTAGATGAAAGAGGGGAATGGAAGTCATTAGATCTGAAGTTTTATCATGCATAACTAGATGAAAGAGTGGAATAGAAGTCGTTAGATCTGAAGTTTTATCATACATAACTAGATCAAAGAGTGGAATAGAAGTCATTAGATCTGAAGTTTTATCATACATAACTAGATGAAAGAGTGGAATAGAAGTCGTTAGATCTGAAGTTTTATCATACATAACTAGATCAAAGAGTGGAATAGAAGTCATTAGATCTGAAGTTTTATCATACATAACTAGATGAAAGAGTGGAATAGAAGTCATTAGATCTGAAGTTTTATCATACATAACTAGATCAAAGAGTGGAATAGAAGTCATTAGATCTGAAGTTTTATAATACATAACTAGATGAAAGAGTGGAATAGAAGTCATTAGATCTGAAGTTTTATCATACGTAACTAGATGAAAGAGTGGAATAGAAGTCGTTAGATCTGAAGTTTTATCATACATAACTAGATCAAAGAGTGGGATAGAAGTCATTAGATCTGAAGTTTTATCATACATAAGTAGATGAAAGAGTGGAATAGAAGTCATTAGATCTGAAGTTTTAGCATACATAACTAGATGAAAGAGTGGAATAGAAGTCATTTGATCTGAAGTTTTATCATACATAACTAGATGAAAGAGTGGAATAGAAGTCATTAGATCTGAAGTTTTATCATACATAACTAGATGAAAGAGTGGATTAGAAGTCATTAGATCTGAAGTTTTATCATACTTAACTAGATCAAAGAGTGGATTAGAAGTCATTAGATCTGAAGTTTTATCATACATAACTAGATGAAAGAGTGGATTAGAAGTCATTAGATCTGAAGTTTTATCATACATAACTAGATCAAAGAGTGGAATAGAAGTCGTTAGATCTGAAGTTTTATCATGCATAACTAGATCAAAGAGTGGAATAGAAGTCATTAGATCTGAAGTTTTATCATACATAACTAGATGAAAGAGTGGAATAGAAGTCATTAGATCTGAAGTTTTATCATACATAACTAGATGAAAGAGTGGAATAGAAGTCATTAGATCTGAAGTTTTATCATACTTTTATCATGCATAACTAGATGAAAGAGTGGAATAGAAGTCGTTAGATCTGAAGTTTTATCATACATAACTAGATCAAAGAGTGGAATAGAAGTCATTAGATCTGAAGTTTTATCATACATAACTAGATGAAAGAGTGGAATAGAAGTCGTTAGATCTGAAGTTTTATCATACATAACTAGATCAAAGAGTTGAATAGAAGTCATTAGATCTGAAGTTTTATCATACATAACTAGATGAAAGAGTGGAATAGAAGTCATTAGATCTGAAGTTTTATCATACATAACTAGATGAAAGAGTGGAATAGAAGTCATTAGATCTGAAGTTTTATAATACATAACTAGATGAAAGAGTGGAATAGAAGTCATTAGATCTGAAGTTTTATCATACGTAACTAGATGAAAGAGTGGAATAGAAGTCATTTGATCTGAAGTTTTATCATACATAACTAGATCAAAGAGTGGAATAGAAGTCATTAGATCTGAAGTTTTATCATACATAACTAGATCAAAGAGTGGGATAGAAGTCATTAGATCTGAAGTTTTATCATACATAACTAGATGAAAGAGTGGAATAGAAGTCATTAGATCTGAAGTTTTATCATACATAACTAGATGAAAGAGTGGATTAGAAGTCATTAGATCTGAAGTTTTATCATACTTAACTAGATCAAAGAGTGGATTAGAAGTCATTAGATCTGAAGTGTTATCATACATAACTAGATGAAAGAGTGGATTAGAAGTCATTAGATCTGAAGTTTTATCATACATAACTAGATCAAAGAGTGGAATAGAAGTCGTTAGATCTGAAGTTTTATCATGCATAACTAGATCAAAGAGTGGAATAGAAGTCATTAGATCTGAAGTTTTATCATACATAACTAGATGAAAGAGTGGAATAGAAGTCATTAGATCTGAAGTTTTATCATACATAACTAGATGAAAGAGTGGAATAGAAGTCATTAGATCTGAAGTTTTATCATACTTTTATCATGCATAACTAGATGAAAGAGTGGAATAGAAGTCGTTAGATCTGAAGTTTTATCATACATAACTAGATCAAAGAGTGGAATAGAAGTCATTAGATCTGAAGTTTTATCATACATAACTAGATGAAAGAGTGGAATAGAAGTCGTTAGATCTGAAGTTTTATCATACATAACTAGATCAAAGAGTGGAATAGAAGTCATTAGATCTGAAGTTTTATCATACATAACTAGATGAAAGAGTGGAATAGAAGTCATTAGATCTGAAGTTTTATCATACATAACTAGATGAAAGAGTGGAATAGAAGTCATTAGATCTGAAGTTTTATAATACATAACTAGATGAAAGAGTGGAATAGAAGTCATTAGATCTGAAGTTTTATCATACGTAACTAGATGAAAGAGTGGAATAGAAGTCATTTGATCTGAAGTTTTATCATACATAACTAGATGAAAGAGTGGAATAGAAGTCATTAGATCTGAAGTTTTATCATACATAACTAGATGAAAGAGTGGATTAGAAGTCATTAGATCTGAAGTTTTATCATACTTAACTAGATCAAAGAGTGGATTAGAAGTCATTAGATCTGAAGTTTTATCATACATAACTAGATGAAAGAGTGGATTACAAGTCATTAGATCTGAAGTTTTATCATACATAACTAGATCAAAGAGTGGAATAGAAGTCGTTAGATCTGAAGTTTTATCATACATAACTAGATGAAAGAGTGGAATAGAAGTCGTTAGATCTGAAGTTTTATAATACATAACTAGATGAAAGAGTGGAATAGAAGTCGTTAGATCTGAAGTTTATCATACATAACTAGATCAAAGAGTGGAATAGAAGTCGTTAGATCTGAAGTTTTATCATACATAACTAGATGAAAGAGTGGAATAGAAGTCATTAGATCTGAAGTTTTATCATACATAACTAGATCAAAGAGTGGAATAGAAGTCATTAGATCTGAAGTTTTATCATATATATCGAGATGAAAGAGTGGAATAGAAGTCATTAGATCTGAAGTTTTATCATACATAACTAGATGAAAGAGTGGAATAGAAGTCGTTAGATCTGAAGTTTTATCATACATAACTAGATGAAAGAGTGGAATAGAAGTCGTTAGATCTGAAGTTTTATCATACGTAACTAGATGAAAGAGTGGAAAAGAAGTCATTAGATCTGAAGTTTTATCATACATAACTAGATGAAAGAGTGGAATAGAAGTCGTTAGATCTGAAGTTTTATCATACGTAACTAGATCAAAGAGTGGAATAGAAGTCATTAGATCTGAAGTTTTATCATACATAACTAGATCAAAGAGTGGGATAGAAGTCATTAGATCTGAAGTTTTATCATACATAAGTAGATGAAAGAGTGGAATAGAAGTCATTAGATCTGAAGTTTTATCATACATAACTAAATCAAAGAGTGGAATAGAAGTCGTTAGATCTGAAGTTTTATCATACATAACTAGATGAAAGAGTGGAATAGAAGTCATTAGATCTGAAGTTTTATCATACATAACTAGATCAAAGAGTGGAATAGAAGTCATTAGATCTGAAGTTTTATCATACATAACTAGATGAAAGAGTGGAATAGAAGTCATTAGATCTGAAGTTTTATCATACATAACTAGATGAAAGAGTGGAATAGAAGTCGTTAGATCTGAAGTTTTATCATACATAACTAGATCAAAGAGTGGAATAGAAGTCGTTAGATCTGAAGTTTTATCATACATAACTAGATCAAAGAGTGGAAAAGAAGTCATTAGATCTGAAGTTTTATCATACATAACTAGATCAAAGAGTGGGATAAAGTCATTAGATCTGAAGTTTTATCATACATAAGTAGATGAAAGAGTGGAATAGAAGTCATTAGATCTGAAGTTTTATCATACATAACTAGATCAAAGAGTGGAATAGAAGTCATTAGATCTGAAGTTTTATCATACATAACTAGATGAAAGAGTGGAATAGAAATCATTAGATCTGACGTTTTATCATACATAACTAGATCAAAGAGTGGAATAGAAGTCATTAGATCTGAAGTTTTATCATACATAACTAGATGAAAGAGTGGAAAAGAAGTCATTAGATCTGAAGTTTTATCATACATAACTAGATCAAAGAGTGGAATAGAAGTCATTAGATCTGAAGTTTTATCATACATAACTAGATCAAAGAGTGGGATAGAAGTCATTAGATCTGAAGTTTTATCATACATAACTAGATGAAAGAGTAGAATAGAAGTCATTAGATCTGAAGTTTTATCATACATAACTAGATGAAAGAGTGGATTAGAAGTCATTAGATCTGAAGTTTTATCATACATAACTAGATCAAAGAGTGGAATAGAAGTCATTAGATCTGAAGTTTTATCATACATAACTAGATGAAAGAGTGGAATAGAAGTCATTAGATCTGAAGTTTTATCATACATAACTAGATCAAAGAGTGGAATAGAAGTCATTAGATCTGAAGTTTTATAATACATAACTAGATGAAAGAGTGGAATAGAAGTCATTAGATCTGAAGTTTTATCATACGTAACTAGATGAAAGAGTGGAATAGAAGTCGTTAGATCTGAAGTTTTATCATACATAACTAGATCAAAGAGTGGGATAGAAGTCATTAGATCTGAAGTTTTATCATACATAAGTAGATGAAAGAGTGGAATAGAAGTCATTAGATCTGAAGTTTTAGCATACATAACTAGATGAAAGAGTGGAATAGAAGTCATTTGATCTGAAGTTTTATCATACATAACTAGATGAAAGAGTGGAATAGAAGTCATTAGATCTGAAGTTTTATCATACATAACTAGATGAAAGAGTGGATTAGAAGTCATTAGATCTGAAGTTTTATCATACTTAACTAGATCAAAGAGTGGATTAGAAGTCATTAGATCTGAAGTTTTATCATACATAACTAGATGAAAGAGTGGATTAGAAGTCATTAGATCTGAAGTTTTATCATACATAACTAGATCAAAGAGTGGAATAGAAGTCGTTAGATCTGAAGTTTTATCATGCATAACTAGATCAAAGAGTGGAATAGAAGTCATTAGATCTGAAGTTTTATCATACATAACTAGATGAAAGAGTGGAATAGAAGTCATTAGATCTGAAGTTTTATCATACATAACTAGATGAAAGAGTGGAATAGAAGTCATTAGATCTGAAGTTTTATCATACTTTTATCATGCATAACTAGATGAAAGAGTGGAATAGAAGTCGTTAGATCTGAAGTTTTATCATACATAACTAGATCAAAGAGTGGAATAGAAGTCATTAGATCTGAAGTTTTATCATACATAACTAGATGAAAGAGTGGAATAGAAGTCGTTAGATCTGAAGTTTTATCATACATAACTAGATCAAAGAGTTGAATAGAAGTCATTAGATCTGAAGTTTTATCATACATAACTAGATGAAAGAGTGGAATAGAAGTCATTAGATCTGAAGTTTTATCATACATAACTAGATGAAAGAGTGGAATAGAAGTCATTAGATCTGAAGTTTTATAATACATAACTAGATGAAAGAGTGGAATAGAAGTCATTAGATCTGAAGTTTTATCATACGTAACTAGATGAAAGAGTGGAATAGAAGTCATTTGATCTGAAGTTTTATCATACATAACTAGATCAAAGAGTGGAATAGAAGTCATTAGATCTGAAGTTTTATCATACATAACTAGATCAAAGAGTGGGATAGAAGTCATTAGATCTGAAGTTTTATCATACATAACTAGATGAAAGAGTGGAATAGAAGTCATTAGATCTGAAGTTTTATCATACATAACTAGATGAAAGAGTGGATTAGAAGTCATTAGATCTGAAGTTTTATCATACTTAACTAGATCAAAGAGTGGATTAGAAGTCATTAGATCTGAAGTTTTATCATACATAACTAGATGAAAGAGTGGATTAGAAGTCATTAGATCTGAAGTTTTATCATACATAACTAGATCAAAGAGTGGAATAGAAGTCGTTAGATCTGAAGTTTTATCATGCATAACTAGATCAAAGAGTGGAATAGAAGTCATTAGATCTGAAGTTTTATCATACATAACTAGATGAAAGAGTGGAATAGAAGTCATTAGATCTGAAGTTTTATCATACATAACTAGATGAAAGAGTGGAATAGAAGTCATTAGATCTGAAGTTTTATCATACTTTTATCATGCATAACTAGATGAAAGAGTGGAATAGAAGTCGTTAGATCTGAAGTTTTATCATACATAACTAGATCAAAGAGTGGAATAGAAGTCATTAGATCTGAAGTTTTATCATACATAACTAGATGAAAGAGTGGAATAGAAGTCGTTAGATCTGAAGTTTTATCATACATAACTAGATCAAAGAGTGGAATAGAAGTCATTAGATCTGAAGTTTTATCATACATAACTAGATGAAAGAGTGGAATAGAAGTCATTAGATCTGAAGTTTTATCATACATAACTAGATGAAAGAGTGGAATAGAAGTCATTAGATCTGAAGTTTTATAATACATAACTAGATGAAAGAGTGGAATAGAAGTCATTAGATCTGAAGTTTTATCATACGTAACTAGATGAAAGAGTGGAATAGAAGTCATTTGATCTGAAGTTTTATCATACATAACTAGATGAAAGAGTGGAATAGAAGTCATTAGATCTGAAGTTTTATCATACATAACTAGATGAAAGAGTGGATTAGAAGTCATTAGATCTGAAGTTTTATCATACTTAACTAGATCAAAGAGTGGATTAGAAGTCATTAGATCTGAAGTTTTATCATACATAACTAGATGAAAGAGTGGATTACAAGTCATTAGATCTGAAGTTTTATCATACATAACTAGATCAAAGAGTGGAATAGAAGTCGTTAGATCTGAAGTTTTATCATACATAACTAGATGAAAGAGTGGAATAGAAGTCGTTAGATCTGAAGTTTTATAATACATAACTAGATGAAAGAGTGGAATAGAAGTCGTTAGATCTGAAGTTTATCATACATAACTAGATCAAAGAGTGGAATAGAAGTCGTTAGATCTGAAGTTTTATCATACATAACTAGATGAAAGAGTGGAATAGAAGTCATTAGATCTGAAGTTTTATCATACATAACTAGATCAAAGAGTGGAATAGAAGTCATTAGATCTGAAGTTTTATCATATATATCGAGATGAAAGAGTGGAATAGAAGTCATTAGATCTGAAGTTTTATCATACATAACTAGATGAAAGAGTGGAATAGAAGTCGTTAGATCTGAAGTTTTATCATACATAACTAGATGAAAGAGTGGAATAGAAGTCGTTAGATCTGAAGTTTTATCATACGTAACTAGATGAAAGAGTGGAAAAGAAGTCATTAGATCTGAAGTTTTATCATACATAACTAGATGAAAGAGTGGAATAGAAGTCGTTAGATCTGAAGTTTTATCATACGTAACTAGATCAAAGAGTGGAATAGAAGTCATTAGATCTGAAGTTTTATCATACATAACTAGATCAAAGAGTGGGATAGAAGTCATTAGATCTGAAGTTTTATCATACATAAGTAGATGAAAGAGTGGAATAGAAGTCATTAGATCTGAAGTTTTATCATACATAACTAAATCAAAGAGTGGAATAGAAGTCGTTAGATCTGAAGTTTTATCATACATAACTAGATGAAAGAGTGGAATAGAAGTCATTAGATCTGAAGTTTTATCATACATAACTAGATCAAAGAGTGGAATAGAAGTCATTAGATCTGAAGTTTTATCATACATAACTAGATGAAAGAGTGGAATAGAAGTCATTAGATCTGAAGTTTTATCATACATAACTAGATGAAAGAGTGGAATAGAAGTCGTTAGATCTGAAGTTTTATCATACATAACTAGATCAAAGAGTGGAATAGAAGTCGTTAGATCTGAAGTTTTATCATACATAACTAGATCAAAGAGTGGAAAAGAAGTCATTAGATCTGAAGTTTTATCATACATAACTAGATCAAAGAGTGGGATAAAGTCATTAGATCTGAAGTTTTATCATACATAAGTAGATGAAAGAGTGGAATAGAAGTCATTAGATCTGAAGTTTTATCATACATAACTAGATCAAAGAGTGGAATAGAAGTCATTAGATCTGAAGTTTTATCATACATAACTAGATGAAAGAGTGGAATAGAAATCATTAGATCTGACGTTTAATCATACATAACTAGATCAAAGAGTGGAATAGAAGTCATTAGATCTGAAGTTTTATCATACATAACTAGATGAAAGAGTGGAAAAGAAGTCATTAGATCTGAAGTTTTATCATACATAACTAGATCAAAGAGTGGAATAGAAGTCATTAGATCTGAAGTTTTATCATACATAACTAGATCAAAGAGTGGGATAGAAGTCATTAGATCTGAAGTTTTATCATACATAACTAGATGAAAGAGTAGAATAGAAGTCATTAGATCTGAAGTTTTATCATACATAACTAGATGAAAGAGTGGATTAGAAGTCATTAGATCTGAAGTTTTATCATACATAACTAGATCAAAGAGTGGATTACAAGTCATTAGATCTGAAGTTTTATCATACATAACTAGATGAAAGAGTGGATTAGAAGTCATTAGATCTGATGTTTTATCATACATTACTAGATCAAAGAGTGGAATAGAAGTCGTTAGATCTGAAGTTTTATTATACATATCTAGATCAAAGAGTGGAATAGAAGTCATTAGATCTGAAGTTTTATCATACATAACTAGATGAAAGAGTGGAATAGAAGTCATTAGATCTGAAGTTTTATCATACATAACTAGATGAAAGAGTGGAATAGAAGTCATTAGATCTGAAGTTTTATCATACATAACTAGATGAAAGAGTGGATTAGAAGTCATTAGATCTGAAGTTTTATCATACATAACTAGATGAAAGAGTGGATTAGAAGTCATTAGATCTGAAGTTTTATCATACATAACTAGATCAAAGAGTGGAATAGAAGTCATTAGATCTGAAGTTTTATCATACATAACTAGATGAAAGAGTGGAATAGAAGTCATTAGATCTGAAGTTTTATAATACATAACTAGATGAAAGAGTGGAATAGAAGTCATTAGATCTGAAGTTTTATCATACGTAACTAGATGAAAGAGTGGAATAGAAGTCGTTAGATCTGAAGTTTTATCATACATAACTAGATCAAAGAGTGGGATAGAAGTCATTAGATCTGAAGTTTTATCATAGATAAGTAGATGAAAGAGTGGAATAGAAGTCATTAGATCTAAAGTTTTAGCATACATAACTAGATGAAAGAGTGGAATAGAAGTCATTTGATCTGAAGTTTTATCATACATAACTAGATGAAAGAGTGGATTAGAAGTCATTAGATCTGAAGTTTTATCATACTTAACTAGATCAAAGAGTGGATTAGAAGTCATTAGATCTGAAGTTTTATCATACATAACTAGATGAAAGAGTGGATTAGAAGTCATTAGATCTGAAGTTTTATCATACATAACTAGATCAAAGAGTGGAATAGAAGTCGTTAGATCTGAAGTTTTATCATACATAACTAGATCAAAGAGTGGAATAGAAGTCATTAGATCTGAAGTTTTATCATACATAACTAGATGAAAGAGTGGAATAGAAGTCATTAGATCTGAAGTTTTATCATACATAAATATATGAAAGAGTGGAATTGAAGTCATTAGATCTGAAGTTTTATCATACATACCTAGATGAAAGAGTGGAATAGAAGTCATTAGATCTGAAGTTTTATCATACATAACTAGATGAAAGAGTGGAATAGAAGTCGTTAGATCTGAAGTTTTATCATACATAACTAGATGAAAGAATGGAATAGAAGTCGTTAGATCTGAAGTTTTATCATACATAACTAGATGAAAGAGTGGAATAGAAGTCATTAGATCTGAAGTTTTATAATACATAACTAGATGAAAGAGTGGAATAGAATTCGTTAGATCTGAAGTTTTATCATACATAACTAGATGAAAGAGTGGAATAGAAGTCGTTAGATCTGAAGTTTTATCATACATAACTAGATCAAAGAGTGGAATGGAAGTCGTTAGATCTGAAGTTTTATCATACATATCTAGATCAAAGAGTGGAATAGAAGTCGTTAGATCTGAAGTTTTATCATACATAACTAGATCAAAGAGTGGGATAGAAGTCATTAGATCTGAAGTTTTATCATACATAACTAGATGAAAGAGTGGAATAGAAGTCATTAGATCTGAAGTTTTATCATACGTAACTAGATGAAAGAGTGGAATAGAAGTCGTTAGATCTGAAGTTTTATCATACATAACTAGATCAAAGAGTGGAATAGAAGTCGTTAGATCTGAAGTTTTATCATACATAACTAGATCAAAGAGTGGAATAGAAGTCGTTAGATCTGAAGTTTTATCATACATAACTAGATCAAAGAGTGGAATAGAAGTCATTAGATCTGAAGTTTTATCATACATAACTAGATGAAAGAGGGGAATAGAAGTCATTAGATCTGAAGTTTTATCATGCATAACTAGATGAAAGAGTGGAATAGAAGTCGTTAGATCTGAAGTTTTATCATACATAACTAGATCAAAGAGTGGAATAGAAGTCATTAGATCTGAAGTTTTATCATACATAACTAGATGAAAGAGTGGAATAGAAGTCGTTAGATCTGAAGTTTTATCATACATAACTAGATCAAAGAGTGGAATAGAAGTCATTAGATCTGAAGTTTTATCATACATAACTAGATGAAAGAGTGGAATAGAAGTCATTAGATCTGAAGTTTTATCATACATAACTAGATGAAAGAGTGGAATAGAAGTCATTAGATCTGAAGTTTTATAATACATAACTAGATGAAAGAGTGGAATAGAAGTCATTAGATCTGAAGTTTTATCATACGTAACTAGATGAAAGAGTGGAATAGAAGTCGTTAGATCTGAAGTTTTATCATACATAACTAGATCAAAGAGTGGGATAGAAGTCATTAGATCTGAAGTTTTATCATACATAAGTAGATGAAAGAGTGGAATAGAAGTCATTAGATCTGAAGTTTTAGCATACATAACTAGATGAAAGAGTGGAATAGAAGTCATTTGATCTGAAGTTTTATCATACATAACTAGATGAAAGAGTGGAATAGAAGTCATTAGATCTGAAGTTTTATCATACATAACTAGATGAAAGAGTGGATTAGAAGTCATTAGATCTGAAGTTTTATCATACTTAACTAGATCAAAGAGTGGATTAGAAGTCATTAGATCTGAAGTTTTATCATACATAACTAGATGAAAGAGTGGATTAGAAGTCATTAGATCTGAAGTTTTATCATACATAACTAGATCAAAGAGTGGAATAGAAGTCGTTAGATCTGAAGTTTTATCATGCATAACTAGATCAAAGAGTGGAATAGAAGTCATTAGATCTGAAGTTTTATCATACATAACTAGATGAAAGAGTGGAATAGAAGTCATTAGATCTGAAGTTTTATAATACATAACTAGATGAAAGAGTGGAATAGAAGTCGTTAGATCTGAAGTTTTATCATACATAACTAGATGAAAGAGTGGAATAGAAGTCGTTAGATCTGAAGTTTTATCATACATAACTAGATCAAAGAGTGGAATAGAAGTCGTTAGATCTGAAGTTTTATCATACATAACTAGATCAAAGAGTGGAATAGAAGTCGTTAGATCTGAAGTTTTATCATACATAACTAGATCAAAGAGTGGGATAGAAGTCATTAGATCTGAAGTTTTATCATACGTAACTAGATGAAAGAGTGGAATAGAAGTCGTTAGATCTGAAGTTTTATCATACATAACTAGATCAAAGAGTGGAATAGAAGTCGTTAGATCTGAAGTTTTATCATACATAACTAGATCAAAGAGTGGAATAGAAGTCGTTAGATCTGAAGTTTTATCATACATAACTAGATCAAAGAGTGGAATAGAAGTCATTAGATCTGAAGTTTTATCATACATAACTAGATGAAAGAGTGGAATAGAAGTCATTAGATCTGAAGTTTTATCATACATAACTAGATCAAAGAGTGGAATAGAAGTCATTAGATCTGAAGTTTTATCATACATAACTAGATGAAAGAGTGGGATAGAAGTCATTAGATCTGAAGTTTTATCATACATAACTAGATCAAAGAGTGGAGTTGGAGGCTTTGAACAAATGAATCGATACATTTAACAAAACATGTAACATATAACAACAGCTTTTATAAATTAGAAACGTCCCTTTAAAATAGAAGAGAGAATTACGTTCTATGCATATCCAGGTGTTTATCTTGTACAAGTAATATCATACGTCCACAATATGTACAAGTGAACGGGCCTGTGTCAGGCACGAGATATCTTAGCACTGGAGCGCCGCAGGGGTGTGTCCTGTCACCTATATTGTATATCATATACACAAATGACATTCAGAGCCTATCAGCTGACACTCCCATCATAAAATTTGCTGACGACACAGCAATCATTGGCCTTATTGCAGGTGACGAAAATCTGTGCCATTCAACAATTAACACTTTTTACCAATGGTGTATAGATAACTTTCTAATTTTAAATGTTCAGAAAACTAAAGAAATGATAATTGATGTTAGAAAACATAAAGGCCATCTTGCAGAAATTCAGATAAACAACCAAACCGTCGAACAAGTGCAAGAATATAAATACCTAGGTACAACCATCAACAACAAACTGAAATGGAGTGAACCTGTCAAAACCTCTACACCGAAATTCACCAACGTCTTTTCTATCTTGGAATGCTAAGGAAATTTAATATTGACAAAACAATTATTAAACTTTTTATACAGCAACCATCAGCAGTCTAATTAACTTTGCCATCACCTGCTGGTATGGTAATACTTCACTGGCACAATGACTTAGACTAAATTGACTAATTAAAAAAGCATCGTCGTATATCACTCGAACACAGCTACCATCTCTTGAAGAGCTTTTTCATGAAAGATGCCTTTCCAAAACACTCACGATTCTTAAAAATTACCAGAACCCATTAAACCACAGTTACATAAGATCTGAACGAAGTGGTCGTCTCCTTTCCATTAGGACTAAGAAAGATTTAAAAACTTTTTCATCCCACTTTCAGTCATAGTGTTACAAAATCATCTGTCGACATCGATAATTACATAGAAGTCTAATTAATAAAGCGCTGGTTGTGAGTGTGTATGTGTCTCGTGTGTGAATGTTGCTCGTATTTGCATCTATATTGTTATTGTACAGTAGTTACGCTGAGGTTGTAGTCAATTGTAGTCAAACTGAATTTCCATTTGATTGGATTAATAAAAATTATCTTCTCTTCTCTCAATAATTATGGTATTCTGGGGCTGCTTTGATATGTTATATATCATGATCTCTGGACAGATGTTTATAAAGCTAAGACGTTTCTTTAACTTGGTTAACTAGGGTAGCATGTGGTAAGCACAAGGAGACTAGGGTAGCATGTGGTAAGCACAACGAGACTAGGGTAGCATGTGGTAAGCACAACGAGACTAGGGTAGCATGTGGTAAGCACAACGAGACTAAGGTAGCATGTGGTAAGCACAACGAGACTAAGGTAGCATGTGGTAAGCACAACGAGACTAGGGTAGCATGTGGTAAGCACAACGAGACTAGGGTAGCATGTGGTAAGCACAACGAGACTGAGGTAG